>NC_056732.1:1544947926-1545087926 GCF_019279795.1 Protopterus annectens
GCCGTGTTTGATTGTTGGTGACCTGCATGTGACACTGATGTATGTGTGCATGTACACAGTCAATCCATGTGCTAGCCCTACATGTGGGTATGTTGGACAGCAGTGGACCATACATGGAATACTGGACAGTTCACTTCCTCTGGCCATGAACACAGGAAGTGGCTCTGCCACAAGTACGACTGGCACCACCATGCCCTGGGTCAAATGAGGTACTAGTTGCTGACAATGATTGGTGTCTGCTGGGCCCATGTCCCTCACAGGACCACCCAGGACCATGCGCCTATAGCCTGCAATGTCATTGTGTGGACAGCACCTTCCCTTTTGTAGTGCTGGAGGTACTGCCACTATGGGAGTGTGAGTGTGCACGGCCATGTGGACTCTCAGCAGATGTTGCCGTTGACCTATGGCCACGTGTCCAATGCTCTACTCCCACCACATGTTCTAGCACAGACAATGTGCGGTCAAGGACTGACAATGTCTCACCCCACTGTCTGCCCACTACATTAGTGAAACAATGCATGGTGTCATCGATGTTGTGGATGGAGTCATGGATGCCAGACAGTGATGCATCCATGATCCTGAGCATCCATCTGGTGTTGCATTTGGAATGTGCCTGTCCCTCCATGATGGACCAAAACATGAGTTGAATGACTCGTGATGTGATGCCTGTGACAGGTGGTGGATGGGCAGCAGTCATCCTTTGAGCACCCCATCAATCTGCTTGCATGGGACCTTGCCATCTGTCTGGCTATGGCTAGTGTCTACAGTCAGTGATGCCATAGTTGCTGCACTCTCCTGTTTGATGCCAACACACTCTGGCTGTCCAATATCTGTGGCTGCAGGGGACTGGTATGTGTGGGCATACTGACTGTGTGTGGGGACATTGGGGAAGGAAGTGAGATGTCAACCCATGGGACACATTCAGCCCCCAGCAACCCCACCTGTGCCTCACTATGGCCACCATCATCATCAGAGTCCAATGAGACACTGACATCAGGTTGTGAGGGGGACAAACTACAACCCCCATAGTCACCTGTGAGGAGGAAGACAACATAACTACATTAATACCTGCACTATTATGTCTGTTGATCCACACACGCGCACACACACACACACACACACACACACACACACACACACACACACACACACACACACACACACACACACACACACAGGTTAGATGCCACAACTACATTATACATACCACATCTTATTTATGATCCCATGTACAACACACAAGCAGACTACAACATACACAGACATGACAGGCCCTACTATACACCTATGTGATAAATGATATGTCAGTGTATGTTATGGACCTACACCTAAAACACAGTGCACCCGTCTTCACCATACTATAGCCCCCTGTATAGCAGACTGCATAGACCTTCACAAAAGTAAATGCAAATATGTTACAGCTCCTGCAAATACACTAATGTGATTACCAATTCAATGCACTGCAGTGAACCCCCTCAAAACTGAGCATACAATTATTGTACTCTGGCTAAAGATAACAGTTGTGTCTACAGCAAACTGGCAGCCCTTAACATTTTTAGGGTATATATGAGACATTCCAAAACAGTTTCACACTCACAGGCTACAGGTTGTTGGACTCCAACCACACCTGATGTACCTATGAAAATGTGAGGGAGAGGTATTGTCAGCAAACACAAATGTGCCATTGTTACAGGATAATATGTGAGTATGTCAAAATGTACAGTAGAAACTGTGATACTGCCCACATTTCTGACATTCCCAGTATGTGTGCACAAGTGTGCATTACAAGCAACCCCCCCCCCAAAATGCAGATTGACCTGACACCCATGTACTGGTATGCAGAGGCTGCCACAATGACTGCTACATTATTATAGTGCTGAACACAAGAGGCTTACCTGGACAGTCCTCTGTATGGGGTGATGGATGCTTGGAAGCTGGTGGTTGATCCCAGGTTTGTCAGGAATTCTTCTGTGGCTGAGAGTGGTTTTCTGCTACAGGCTCTCCACTGGTGGCAGCACGGTCCCTGGCCACAGCAGCAGCCCTTAGTCGTGCAGCATTTAACATGTTGGTCGCCCTGTGTCGGACTTGCTCGTAGCTTCTTTTCTGTAGTCCTACTTGGTTTACTGATGCAACGAGGTCAGGCCAAAGTGCATCCCACTGCTCCTGTGTCTGGTGACTTCTGGAGAGTAGTATGTCGTGATGCAGTCTGAGGCCATCAAGGATCATGTCATTTTCGGCAGCAGAAAAAGGTGGGTGTCTCCATCTGTACATCGTTTCTGAAAGACAAGAAGAGAGGAATATGTCACAAGACCACATACATTGCTCCCCACTATGTACACACCCTGCACATCGAAATTGGCCAACACTATCCTCCGCTAACTCCCACATGATACCTTGCTATCTATCAACACAGTATGTATGTGGCTATCAGCAACATAGTGGCAATACATCTTGTGTTTTCCTCCTCATCTTGCTTTTTCCTGCTACTTCCTGCTTGCTCTCTAAAGTGTTCAACTGCATTTTGTCTGTTACATTTATTACTGGTTGCTTATAACCTGTCTAAATTGTAAGTGTTATTCTAAGCCTCTTACTTTTGGTTTAAGCACTTAGGCTTTAGGCCCACCCCTTAGGTCTCACTGGCCTTTCTCCCTCATATTTTGACAAATATGGATGTACAATGTCCTTGGAAGTGGAAATGGAAATGGAAACAGATGATCCGCTGTGGCGACCCCTAATGGGAACAACCGAAAGAGAAGTAGATGGATGGACAATGTCCTACAGTTTCTTCTGCCAGTCTAATTGATATGGGCATCCTGGAACAGTGTAGTAACTGCCCCATATACATGGACAACCACCTACTACCACCACATAGGAACACAATTTGTGACAGATGCAATTAAATTAGGAACTTAGAGTCCATGCTCTGTCTCCCTCAAGCCAGTATGAATGGCAACAAAAAGGTTGTCAACACAATCACTACACCTCAAATATCACCCACACCTACACAACACATGCCTACATATGCATAGGTCCTCAACATAAACATACCCAAACAAAGGACACCTCTGAGACAAAAACACATGCGATCTCAACAGCCTTCCACACTACATACCATGCATAGTCCACACACCTGCGTCTCACAGCCACTAAAGCTTCACCATAAACCTAACATAGTAGTCATAGAAGACTCCATGTGAGACACACAAATGTGCCTTTCACCAGGCTGGATAAGGAGAAACTCCCAGTTACCTGTCTGTCTGGTGCCAGAATCTGCCATATCACATACTCACTGAAGTCTTTGAACAACAGGTACTGTTATCATTCTGTCATAGTCCATGTTGATATGAATGACTTGAGATGTACCTTCCTAGACCATATGAAGAGAGACATGATTGAGCTCGCTGATTATGTGTCCCAGGCAGCTATGTCCCTAGCCTTAAGCCGCATTCTGCCATCACCCAGAATGATGCCTCAATGCAAATAGGAAATGACTGACTTTAAAAAATTGGCTTAGTTTCTGGTTCCATTCCAGGGGTATCCAGTGCCTGACAGCCTGGAAAGATATGATTGACAGACCACCATGCTTTGCCAGAGATGACCTGCATCTGTCTTACCTGGGCTTCAGGCTTCTGGCAAAGGTTCTTGCCTTCCCTATAGTGCCTTTTTTAGGAAAAGTGATGAGGTTAAAACTACCAACATAAACATGTAAAAAAACCCCACAAATTAAAGGTCATGCTGCTAAACGATAGGTGTCTAAACATGAAATTGCACTCATTGCAAACATTCTTAACCTTGGAAAATTCTGACATCTATGCAGTCAGAGAAAGCAGGTTCACAGCTTTGGAGAACACCTCAGCCTTACCTGGTTACCCATCGTATTATAAATGCAGACTCTAGACTGTGGACAGTAAAGCTAAAGATGGTGGAGTTCCAACATATATCAAAGACATACACTCCTCCAGGCTGGTCAAACAGTATGATGCACAAGAGACACTCCAGGTGCAGTTAACCAATGACAAGACCCCTATTCAAATCATAGCTAGCTACCGGCCTCCAAATCTGACTCAAGATGCCCATTCCACCTATATGGACCTATTTGACTCTATCAGGAGTTAACCCTTTACCCTGATCCTGGGTGACTTTAACTACCCAAACATAGATTGGAAGAACTACTTATGCCAGAACACAAATGCACAGAGATTCATTGATTGTGTCAATGCAAACACCTTAAAACAGCTAGCTGCTATCCCCACAAGAGGTGAAAATATCTTGGACTTGGTATTAAATATGAGTAACCACTGCAGCATCCCTACAGTATCATCCACCCTGGTAAGATCCGACCATAAACTGGTCACTTTCAATGTCACCATCTCCCACAATACCCATCTAGCTAGGATCAGACATAAAACAGTCTCCAAAGTTGATTACAGCCTCCTGAGGGATGGTATACACAGCTTCACAGCCCCCTCCCCCTCTGTAGAAACTGTTATCAATATTCAAAACTACACCAAAGCACTATACGAGCATTTATATGGATGCATGGAATCGAGACTACCTGACAGGACTAAATCATCCTCTGCAAGGATAAGTAAACCTATTTGGTGTACATCTGCAATAAATAAACTCTTTAACAAGAGGGAATAATTGCTGTCCAAGACCAAGAAGGAGCAGGTGCCCAACTGGAAGCACTGTCTTCTTAGCCTGCACAAGCAAATAAGAGCACTACTGAAATCCTCCAAAGTAAACTTCGAGTCCAAATTAACAACATCTACTACAGGCAATCATAAGTTCTTCTTCACATGTGTCCGCAACCTCAAAGGAAGCACCCAGGTCTGTTCAGATGTGGTGGTCAAGGACACCACATATACAAATGCCATAGATGTAGCAAACTTGGTGGCTGACAGAGTCAGTGGAAACATGACCCCTCTGTCCCCCCATCAGTAGATCAGGGCATCCCCAGTACCTGCCCCCTTCCCCTTATATCTAGGAAATAGGTCATCACTGCTCTCTCAATGGCAAAAAATACAGCCTCCATGGTACCCGATAACATCCCAGGCTGCATCCTACATGAACTCAAGCAGGAACTTGCAGAACCATTAGCCACCCTATTCAACCAAAGCCTGAGTACTGGCTTTGTCCCAGCTAAGTGGAGGACAGCCACTATCATCTGTTTGCAGAAAGGTGGAGCATCCACCGATCCAATAAATTACAGACCCATCAGCCTAACTAGCCCGATCTGCAAGGCCATGGAACCGATTATCATGGTCCTCATTAGCAAGACATGGGAAACCTCCAAAAACTTAATCCCACACAGTTTGTCTTTGTCAAGGGGAGATCATGTCTGTTAAATTTGGTTGACTTCTTTGAAACAGTCACCAAAGCCATGGATGAGGGGAAGACAGTGCACACCACCTACCTTCACCTGGCCAAAGCCTTTGACACTATTCCCCACTTGGCAATGATAGATAAACATTCTCAACTAGGCTTCAATCTGTATATTACCAGATGGGTAGCAAACTGGCTCACTGATAGAACCCACCTTGTCAAAATAGGGGAAGCCACCTCAAGCAGTAGACCCATAACAAGTGGCATACCCCAGGGTTCTGCCTTGGGGCCTCTGTTATTTGGGATATACTTTTCTGAGGTGCAAGGCAAAATCAGTAGGCTATGGGTGACCATATTTGTATATGACTGCATGCCGGGTGCAGTCATCAAATCTCCTCTTGATATGGACATCCTCCAAGAGGGTCTTACTCAGACAAATGACTGGTGCCAGAAATATGGCCTCAAGCTGAATACCACAAAATGCATCATCATCCCCTTTGGAGAGAGTGATGTCCCTACAAATTAACACATTAATAATAACGTTCTCAGCATGCAATCAGTCATGATGGATCTGGGCACATAGGTTGATAGCAACCTGATTTTTGACCACCATGTTGCTTCCATTGTACGTAAAACCTTCTACATGGCCCACCTCATAAGTAAGGGTAATCCAGGGACAAGGAGGTCATAACATCCCTTTATTCTTCCTTTATATGGCCCATTACTGAGTACAATGCCCCTTCTGGCATGTACCTCACAAAGCACATGCAGCTGCTGGAGACCACAGTGGTTCCTCACTAGGAGAATCCAGGGCCTCAAACATCTACCATACACAGATAGGCTAAAAGCCATATCCCTTTACTCAGTTTCATACAGACTCATCAGAGCTGACCTCTGTCTGGGATACAAGGTGATCAAGGGCCTCACCTTGATGGGACTGCTGAACATCCACAAGTCAAGCTCCACTCGAGTAACCAGCACCATGCCCTCAACCTGGTCTGTGATATCAACAGGACTTGGTGGCGGGACAGATTTGTGTCTCAGAGACTCGATCTGTAGAACAGACTCCCTCTCCACGTTAAGCAGAGTACCTCTTTACCCCTTTTTAAGTGCAACCTGGATAACTGGATGGGAAATGCCCACTCCCAGGTGGAGGACCCTTGGGATTCCACCCATGCCCCTATTGTACTGGAGCATCAGCTGCTGACTTGTATAAACATGGACTAAACTCTTCGCTAGGTTTATAAGGTCCTCAGGGCCAGTAACCTAGTAACCTCCTATGATCCTATGAATACGAGTTATGGCCTTGTGTGCTGTGATGAAGTGCATTATGTCTCAATTCCCATCAATGTTGTTGACTGTGGTGTGTCCCCTATGGGTGACATGCCAGTACCATGTCATATAGCCGCCATCTGACAAATAGGTGAGTGTTACTACAAGTATACAGGGACAGTCCAGCAACTTCCATGTGATGCAATGACAGCACTGCAAACATGCTGTAGGGTATCTTCCCTGTAGGTGTCACACTTCTGCAGTACACAGATGTTTGCAGAATGTGTACATGTGCCTGATATATATGGACCCTCTGCCAGACAAATGTGGATGTCTGGCAAATGGTTGGACAGTACATAATGGTTATTTCCAGACTGTGGGGAATCTGTCTGTCACACTTCAGAACCCTCAGAAAACAGTTATTGGACAGTAATATCTAGTACTGTATTCATTCCCTTACTTTGTATGCTCAATATGCACACTCTGTCACTGATGTCGGGCCTGTGTCCCCCCAGTAATACTGGATATGACCTGATGTCCTGACATCCAGCTGTAGGGGGGCACCAGGTATGCTGGCCATAGCTCGCAAGTGATGAGATACGCATGTTGAGTACACAGTGACCTAGCTAGAGTACATCAGGGACAGTCAGGGACACCTGTACAATGTTTGTACTATTCCTGTGTGACATTCACAGACTGAGAGGAGCTGAATGACAGTACATCATGTGATATGCCAGCTGTGTCCACCATAACTTACTGTCACTATTGTCTAACACACAATCCAGTAGCATTCATACAGGAACCGACCATTGTAGGAGGGACTTAGAGGGCCAAAGCTGTGATCTGCGTCACAGCAGGCAGAGTTGAAAGGGAAGCCTGTAGGTGCTAGACAGCTGACTAATAGCAACATGTCATTCCAAGACATGTACTACAGGCCTACAGTTGTAATCCCTATTACCCGTAACTGCATCCTCCCATCTGCATACCATTACACAGGGACTTCTATTACATACCTGGTAGAGTGCTGTACTCCTTTTTGTGCATAAATCCTGAGGAATAATGCTTGTGATATCGCAGTCTGTCTTTGTAAAGCAAGTCACAGATCTTTTTACCATAGCATATGCTTGTCTTTTTTAGGTAATGCTCATGAACAGGTGATTGCCTGTGCACCAATCTGTGGCTCAGACTTGCAAATTGCATCCAGAACAGTTGGGTTGCACTTTCATTAGCCAATGGCATGACACAATAGTGCTATACTTAAGGCCTTCATGTAGGCCTTGGCCCCTTTCCTAGTCTGTGAGATGGACATTAACGTAATGTGGAGACTACAACATTGCAGAGGGTAGGTAAAAATACTGTCCACTGTTGGGATTTATGTGGCATGTCCACAGTATTGCCTGCTTTGTTTGGCCATTGTGAAAATACTTTCTAGTTGTGTAGTTCATAAGTTCATAGGTTCATAGGTTGGTATTAGGCTATCAGCCCTAGGGCCTATAAAAGCCTAACCAAAACAATTCCCTGGCCATTTCTTCCCACAGTATTTACTTCCATGGACCCCTGTCTAGCAGGGTAACTGACATGATCCCCGGGGTGAATTTCCTATCTTCCATCCAATCATCAAGGTTCCTTTTGAAGAGGACCAAAGAGGCACTCTGCCTGACATGTATGGGCAGTCTATTCAAGAGTCTGGGGAGTCTCTGGGTCAGGAACCTATCCCTCCAGCATGTTTTGTTCATTCTGATGGCAAGGTTTAGATCCCTGGAGTGTGTGTCTCTGAGGAATTGGGATTTCTTTAAGTGTAGCATGTCCAACAGCTTTGGGTTTGACATGGCCTTGTATGTTAAGCAGAGATTGCCTCTGTGTAGATGATATGCAACAGAGTATAGGTGGAGTTTTGTTAGACAGCCAGCATAGGGCATCTGCTTTAGGCCTGTGATTCTTTTAGTGAGGTATTTCTGCGGCCTTTCCAGTTGTTGCAGATGTCTTGAGAGGTACATACCAAATGGGGCATTGTATTCTATAATGGGTCTAATAAGAGATGTGTACAGTGGGAAAATGAACTCCTTTTGTCTGGATGAAAAACCCTTAGTGATGAGATGTGCCACATAGAAGGATTTCATGACTGTTGTGGCGATGTGGTTATCGAAGGTGAGACCACTGTCCACCTGTGTCCCTAAGTCTCTTTTCACACTTTCAGTGTTTAATGTACTGCCACCTTTCCCTTGTCCACAGCTCTGGACACAGATTCAAAGTCAGGTTCAGGAGACAAGATCAGCCCTTCACGAACCCAAACTGCATGGGGTCCAGTGTTTGAAGGTTGCCAATGTCTTTGTTTATAAGTTCCATAATAATACGTTCCATGGCCTTGCAGATCAGGCTCGTCAGACTGATGGGGCAGTAGTTCCTGGGATCCAAGGTGGATCCCCCCTTGTGGAGTGGGATAATTGTAGCTGTGGCCACTCAGTGGGCACGAAGCCTGAGGTGAGACTATGATTAAACATGACACTTAGGTGAGGTGCCAGTTCATTTTGTAGTTCATGTAGTACACAGGTTGGGATGTTGTCTGGTCCCATGGATGCTGTATTCTTAGCTTTGGAGAGTGTGTTTTTACTTGTGTGGGTGTTATTAACGGAATTTGGCAATCTTTCAGTATTGAGATGGGCCCTTTAGAGAGTGAGGGGGGGGGGTGAAGTTTGCAATGAATCGATCTGCCAGGATATTGGCAATATCCTTGGGATCAGTATATTTAATGCCATTCTGTTGTAGCTCAGAGCAGATCTGAGTATTGCCATTTAGATTCTTGACATAGTTATAGAATGCCTTGTGGTTGTCTTTGGAATCTTTGGCAATTTTATTTTCGTAACCAGCTTTGGAGGATTTTTATGAGGGATCTCAGCTTCTTACTGAGGCTGGTAAGGAAGTTTTTTGTATCCTGGGATTTTCCTCTTTTCTGCAACAGTTTTTTTGTTGCAAAGTTAATTTATGGCAAGGGACCACCAGATTGGCTTCCTTTTTTTGGAGAAGAGCGTCTTGGTTGTATTTGGGATGGCACGATTCAGGCACGAGTGGATGTGCTCATACAGTGCCTTAGTGCAGGATTCAAGAGTCAAACTTTCAGTTCCCGTCTGCATGGGTGTCATGAAATTTGTCACTTCTGACTTTTGTAGCATGAAGTTGGCTTTGGAGAAGTTTTTTACGGAGGTTTCCTTACTGGGGGGTGGGGGTGGGATGTTGATGTCAAGGGTGATTAGCTTATGATCAGACCTGACCAACTAGGGGGTGACCATAGGTGTGGAGCATCGATTTCCCATGTTTTTAATGACCATGTCTGGGATATTGGAGGACCTGGTGGGACTAAGGATTAGTTGATCCAGGGTGTTGGAATTTATGAATTGCAAGAACCGTTGGGCAAAAGGTGTTGGTACATGAGTAGTTTTCCCAGTTAATGGCAGGGTAGTTGAAATCACCCAGTATTAGGGTGTTTGGTTGTATCTTAATATTTTCCAGTATGTTTAGAAAGGTGTAGTGAGAATCTTGGGGCATGGTGGGAGATCTGTGGCAAGCTACAGTTTGGATTGCAGTCTTACCTAGTGTTAGTTGCACCTGGAGAATTTCAGAAGCATTGTGTTGGACAACTAGCCTGGTGTGAATACCCTTGGTGAATATGGACAATCCTCCACCTTTAGTGTTTCAGTCCTGATTTGGCAGCCAAAAAGTGTGGTAAGCATTGTAGCCTGGTATTGCAGGGGTGTTTTCTGGAGCCTTGAACCAGGTCTCAGTTACTGCACAGATATCGATGTTCTCCATTTTTAGGAGTGCCTCGAGATAGTGCATTTTGAGGTTTAGACTTCTAAGCACTGAGTAGCATTACCTTCAGATTTTGCATGCTTGTATCTGTTATAGTGGTGGTTTTGTCCTTTGAACTTTGCCTGAAGAATCCCAGGAGCAACAGGTGCAGTAGTTTACTGTTAAACAATGTGGGATGAGGTCAGTAAGGGGGAAGACAGATGTAAGTGTGATACATTAAATGCATAAGAATATGCATGTTGCTGCAATAGCTGTGGGTCTATCAGCTGTGTATGTTTGTATGGGAAGACTGTGACACATGTCCCTGTCACTAGACTTTGCCACCCCACCCCTTTATGAATGGGTGTTGTGTGGATCCATTGTTCTAGGTGGTTGTGAGGTATGGTAGGTCTGTAGCAGGTAGCTGAACATACTGCTGCATATGTTGCAGGATGCAGCTGCTGCGTTCTGCCCAGGAGTCATACTGGGGAGTGTGAACACATTGGAGGAGAGCAAGCTGTATGTGTCAGTGAAGGAGCAGTGTCAGCGCTGTTGTTACAGCATAGCCAGGGTGAGGGTACCCATAAAAGTTCAGGTGAGACATGTGCTTAAGCTGCATATGTTATCCAATCATAGAGTGGTAGGCGACATATAGATAGCCTGTACATATTTGTGCAGTGTGTCCCTACCTACAGGCCTTTGACGTGTTAAGATGGGTAGCAGTGAATGCAGTAGCAGCAACCTGTTTCGGTTAAAATTGCAGAACTCAGTCATTATTTGTTGTATTCACAAGCATGTAATTGAAGTGCCACACTGGATTCGAACCCATGACTGTGGGTGGCAAATGTACAGCATGCTAGGAATTTAGCAGACTGAGCTACTGAGTCAAAACTACAGCAGGTGTATTTGTAAGACATATGTGCATGCATTTAGTCTGTTACACAGGCTTGGCATTAACATGTATGTTTAGATGGGTATGACATGTAACACTGAATTGTCTGTCATGATTTTGTAACCTCAATCTTTACTAACTTGCCAGTACTTCAACACACAGAATAGGTTTTGTGGCAACTATGCCAACAGTAGGCTGCACAACAGTGGACATTCTGCAACAGCCTGTGCACTTGTCAGCTATACCTAATATCCTAGGCCTCACATCCAACCATTATTATTTATGGGCCTGTGTACTAGTTTGGTGTCTCCATCACATTCCCAAGTACATTGTCAATTTTTCCATTATATGTACAAGCAGTGTGTCATTGGCAATCAGGATATGTTTATGGAAACACCTGTTTTATATCAAAGCTGAGTGGCCTAATGGACTAATGCATTGTGCTGTAGTTGACATGGTCCCAGGTTCAAGAGTTGGCAGTGGTAATTATTTTGTAGATGTGTCTAACAATGTCATAAACACAGAAGGTTATTAAGGCAGGTTTAAGTAGTTTTAAGTGGGTTTACATGGTGCTCCATGCCGCTTAGCTCTGCTTAAACCTGCATTAATTCCAAAAAAAAAGAAAAAAAGGGTGATAGGAAAGTGGTGAAATGGGGCAATCAGGTTGAAAAACACTGTGAAAGGCAGGTAGGGATGTGCAGGACCATTGCAGGAAAGGACCATAGCTCTCTAATTTTTCTACAGCAACAGCTGTGCAAGTTTCTCAGAATTTAGAATTTGGAGCCTCTGAAGGCAACATAAATGATTAGAGTGTGTCCAGTGGATGCAGGTGTGAAATGGAGAGCTATGTATAAGGTGATATATTTCTGTGGGACAGATGTCCATTTTTTTTTTAAGGAGAGGGTGGGATGTTGGGAAAGGGATATAGGTACGTGTGGGTAGGTAAGTTAGGTAGGAGAGGTTGCATTTGCAAACAGACAAGACAGACAAGACAGCATACAGGGACAGTGTACGACACATGGGGGGGGTAAACACCTTGAATGGGGAGGGTATTATGGAATGAGAGAGCCATGAGCCCCCAGACGGCAGCAGTGAGACTGAGCTCCCCACCCATGGGCAGTCAACACTGTTCCTTCACTGCCCCAAAGGAGGCTGTGCTGAGGGCCTGGCACTGGGGCCACCTTATCCCTCCAGGTTGGCCAGTCTACCCTCAATCCTGTGCAGGCGATCTTCATAGCAATGGTGCAGGATCCTGTGCACCATATCTGGTAGCTGTTGCTGGGTGACAATCCATATACACGCCCACTCTCGGTGGGGGTGGGCCCTGTCCCCTGAGGCAATTCCAGCCATAAATGGTGCAGGACCAGCCCCAGGGGGCAGCACCAGGTTGGGTGCCAGACATGCTGGGACCCAGTGCCACTGTCAGCTGAGATAGGGTAGGAAGATAGCTAGGAACCGGCCCACCCAGTCGAGCTATGGTGTTGAGGTATTCAAAGTGTATCGGTTAGTAATAAACAGAACATTTTGTTAGTTTTAACAACATGCCAGAATGTTACAATTAACCCAGTAACATAACATTGCATAGCATATGGAACACAACATTAAGTGGGATAACAGTCGGTATAGTAACAGCATGCCAGTAAGAGTTACAGCATAAGGCCAACAACATAGGTAATTCAACAAGATATGTTAGTATGCAACCATTGTAATACATAACAGTAATAAAACACAAGGCCCAACATAATGTTTTGAGAGCAACATATATTAAAAGTATACCATACCCAATGTATAACAATAATAAATTATGATGCAGATAAGGGGTGGGGAGAGAGAGAAATACATTCCATTACTACCAGCATAGGCACCAGTACTCTTATATACTCTACAGGTCTTCTCTTACTTATAGGTTCATAGGTAGGTACTAGGCTATCTGCCCAAAGGCATTTATAAGCCTAGCCGGAATGTGTTGGATTTCGCTGCCCCCTTAGATTAGTTCCTTGTGCTTCTGTCCAGAAGACCCATTGAAGTAATCCCTGGGGTAAACTTTTTGTTTCCCATACACTCGGCAAGGATTCTTTTGAAGAGAGTTAGAGAGGAGCTCTGCCTAATGTAGATTGGAATCTTGTTCCAGAGCATGGAAAGTCTCTGGACAGGAATCTATCCCTCTAGCATGTCCTATTTATTGTTGTGGTGAGGTTTAGATCCCTGGGCATGTGGCTCGAGGGGATATGGTTTTCTTTAGGTGGAGCATGTCCATCAATTCTGGGTTGGACATTGCCTTGTTTGTCAGGCAGAGATCACCTCTGAGTAGGTGGTATGCAACCGAGTACAGATGGAGTTTCTTCAGTTGAGCTGCATAGGGCATCTGCTTGAGGCCAGTGATTCTCTTGGTGAGGTACTTCTGTGGTCTTTCCAGTTGTTGCAGGTGTCTTGTAAGGTACATCCCAAATGGGGCATTGTACTCTGTGATGGGTCTGATGAGTGATGCGTAGAGGGGCCCAATGACTTCTTTCGATCTGGATGCAAACCCTATTGTGATTAGGTGGGCCACATAGAAGGATTTTCTAAACACTTTGGCAATGTGATTATCAAAGGAGAGGTTACTGTCTACTTGGGTCCCCAGATCCCTTATTATGTCTTCTGTATTTTGGAGGCTACCACCTATGTGATAGTTTGTGGGTACTTTGTTTTTTTCAAAGGGGATGACTATGCACTTTTTGGCATTTAGCTTGAGGCCATGGTTTTGACACCAGGTATCTGTCTCAGTGAGACCCTTTTGGAGGATGTCTGTGTCAGCTGGAGAGTCAATTATAGCCCCTAGTTTGCAGTCATCTGCAAACTTGGTCAGCAATAGTCCTCCTGTGCTTGCCTGTACCTCTGAAAAGTATATGCTGAACAGGAGGTGTCCTAGGACTGAGCCATGGGGAATGCCACTTGTAACCGGTTTAGAGTCAGACCTAGCTCCCACAACTTTTACCATGTGGATTCTGTCCATGAGCCAGTTGGCAACCCATCTTGTGATGTAGGGGTTTATGTTCGTGCTGGTGATCTTGTCTATAATACCTGAGTGGGGAATGGTGTTGAAGGCCTTTGCAAGGTCTAGGTAGGTTGTGTGGACCACCTTTCCTTCATCTATAACCTTGGTAACTGTCTCAAAAATGTCCACCAGGTTTAGAATGCATGATCTTCCCTTAACAAACAAAGCCAAACTGGGTAGGGCCCAGTGTTTGGAGGTTTCCAATGTCTCTGTTAATGAGATCCATGATGATGCGCTCCATAGCTTTGTAGACCAAGCTAGTCCAGGCTTATAGGGTGATAGTTCCCGGGGTCCCATTGTGGCTTCACCTTTGTGGACAGAATAACCGTTGCTGTAAGCCACTCTGTGGGCACATAGCCTGAGGAGAGGCTGAGTTTAAACAGTGTGTTTAGGTGAGGAGTTAGTTCATCTTTGAGCTCGTGTAGGACGCAGCCTGGGACACCATCTGGTCCCATTAATGCTGTGTTTTTGGCTTTGCAGAAGGCTGTTTTAGCTTGAGTGTCTGTGATTTCAGGGGCACTACATTCTTCTGGTATAGTTATGGGTCCTTTTGGGGGTGAGAGCGGGGTGAGGTTTGCACTGAACCTGTCTGCCAGGATGTTGGCTATATCAGTCGGTTCAGTGTATTTTGTGTCATTCTGCACTAACTCAGATCTGAGAATTGCCATTTAGATTCTTGACATAGCTAAAGAATGCCTTGTGGTTATCTTTGGAGTCCATGGCAATTTTTCTTTCTAAGCTAGCCTTGGATGATTTTATGAGGGAATGTAGTTTCTTGTTGATACTGATCAGGGATGTCTTTCCTTCTTGGGGTTTTACTCTTTTCTGTACTAGTTTCCTCCGTCTATTGTATAGTTTGTTTATGGCAGGGTTCCACCAGACTGGTTTCCTTTTCTTGGAGGAGTGAGTCTTGGTTTTGTTTGGGATAGCAAAATCCATGCATTCTTGTAGCTGCCTGTAGAGTGATTAGTAAAGGATTTTGTAGCTTGGACAGCGTTATCCTTTAGCATGGGGGCTTTGAAACTTCCTACCTCGGTCTTAAGTAACATGACATTTGCTTTTGAAAAGTTTTTCACAGTGGTTTCTTTGACCGGGGGTGGTGGCGGAATGTGGATATCCGGAGTGATTAGTATATGGTCAGATCTAACCAACAAGAGGTTGATGTCTGATGAGGAACACTGGTCACCCATGTTGGTGATGACCAGGTCCAATATGTTGTCACCTCTGGTGGGGGTGTTGACCAGTTGATCCAGGGCATTTGAGTTTATAAATTCTATGAAATGTTGGGCAAGGGAGTTTGTACTTGAGTAGTTCTCCCAGTTAATGTTTGGGTAATTGAAATCACCCAATATCAGGGTGTTTGGTAGGACCTTTATGTTTCCCAGTGTTTCCAGGAATGCGGAGTGGGGGTCCTGGGACATGGTGGGTAATCTGTAGCAAGCTATAATTTGAATAGCAGTTTTGCCCATTGTTAGTTGCACATGGATGATCTCTGAAGCATCGTGCTGTGCAACTAACCTGGAGGTGTGGGTATCCTTGATGAATATGGATACTCCCCTACCTTTTGTATTTCGATCCAGGTTTTGTGGTCGAAATGTATGGTATGAGTTGTAGCCTGGTAGTGCTGGGGTGCTCTGTGGAGCCTTAAACTAGGTTTCTGTTAGTGTACATATATCGATTTTCTCCATACTGAGGAGTGCCTCGAGTGTGTGGATTTTGAGGTTTAGACTTCTGGCATTGAGTACCATTACCCTCAGTTTTTTGTTACTTGTGCTATTTACGGTGGTGGATTTGTCTTTTGAGCCTTGCCTAAAAAAGGCAGTATGGGGGTGGCAAGAGCCTTGGCCAGTATTCAAAAGCCTAAGGGTGACAGGTGCAAGCCATCTCTAGTGAAGCAGCGTGACTTGTCGAGCATGTCATCCCAGGCTGACAGACACTGGATCCCCTTTGAATGACCCCAGAAACTTAGCCAGAAACTTAGCCAATTGTTGAAATTGATAATTTTTTTCTCTATACCATGGTATAATTCTTGGTGAGGGCACGATGCTACTCAGGGTCAGGGTCATACCAGCCTGGGCTACGTGATCAGAGAGCTCCTCCATGTCTCTTTTCATGTAATCCAGAGAGGTATGGCTCAGGTCATTCACACCAACATGGACAATGACAGAGTCATATTTGTACTTGTTCTGGAGTGACCTGAATGCTTGTGTTATGTGGCTGTGTGTTATGTTCACAGACACACTAGGCATATATCCATACCAAGATTAAACAGTTTTATTTATTTTATTCACTTTTATGACTATTGTAATTGTTGACTTTATTTTCTGACGTCTTATCACCTTGCTGAGCAATGCTGTTAACACTCTGGTACATCTGAACACAGAAATTATTAACCCATTCGAACAACTCCTACATCCATTTATTTACTTTATGTATACAAGTGCCCTATAGCTTCTGTACCACCTACATACCTCTCAAGCTATTTGCATGGGACAGTATGGGCCAAGCTGTAACAGCTACAGGTACATAACTATGGGCTTATTACATGTCAGGGGGACATATATGACTACTAAGATGTTCTGTGTACTGATGTAGTGTGACTGTGCTATTGACATCAATCAAATGGATGTTAAATCTGTATCCAAGGGATCTGGCAACAGTGATCACAGTCCATGACAGAGTGACACTTCAGAGACATGTATCATGTACAGTAGGCATGGGGTTAGACTATCAGCAAATATTCACAGGCACACTAGGCATACAGCCATACCAAGATTAAACAATTTTATTTATTTTATTCACTTTTATGACTATTGTACTTGTTGACGTTATTTCCTGACGTCTTATCACCTTGCTGAGCAATGCTGTTAACACTCTGGTACATCTGAACACAGACATTATTAACCCATTCAAACAGCTACTACAGCCATTTATTTACCTGTTATTATTGTGGGGAGTATATCTGTTAACAATACATAACTGCTTCTATAAATATTTAGTAGTAGTTGTCCCTCAATTCAAACCTCAGTCTGTGTGTGACAAAATGTACATCACAACTAGCAATTATCAAACTGAACTACTGAGCCATTGCTGAATATTGATTGACTATGGGCCTAGAGCTCACCTGGTAACAAAATATGACATGGTAATAGAAGTAGAGTGTTATAGAAGACTGCAGTGAATGCATGAGATTCATGCATGACAGAGATAGTAGGTGAACTGTGCATTAATACATGGAAAGCAGGTGCAGACAATTAACCCCTGGTGGGTGGGAATATATGTGATGTATACAGACCATATCGGAGTTCTGAGTACCTGACCCATATACAGTTGCAGATGGTATATTTGCAGTCTGCAGCTATTACAGTTTCATACTTGCCTGCAGCAGTGTACCTAACAGCAGGAATGCATAGAGCTGAAATGCAATGATTAACACAAGACAATCCTGAGATACACAATATACCTTGGGCGTTGCTATTATTCAGATCTTAGTACAGAACAAATATCATTATGCATTATATCTTGTAGTACAGCTGCACATCTACAGTTTAGCAAAACACTCTTTATTAGCAAACCTTCAGTCACTTAGTGGTATTATTCCTGTTTTTACCTCACATCAGATGTAATACTCGATTTCATGACCAGCAGCCCAAAATGCACACATACTGCACAGCACAGCTTTATTAGGCGTTACTTCATGCAATGATTGTTATATGTCTAGAGTCTTTTATGATGAACAGTTCATATAATGCAGGTGTTGCAATACAGCTGTAATTCCACTATTAATACAGTAGAAATTTTATTTCCTTACCATTATTAATGCAGTAGAACTTTATTTCATTAACATTAGAAATGCAGTAGAAATTTTACTTCTTTAACAATATTAATGCAGTAGTAACTTTATTTCCTTAACATTATCAGGTTTCATGCTTTCATCTTTATTAAACTGTACCTGGCATTAGTCAGTTATATCAGTCCAGGTCTATGACCACATTCATTGTAGTACAATCAAAAGTGAATATACCTACTGGCAGTAATTAATTTACTCTTTCTTGTTTATATGACTATAGATTGCAAGATACATCTATATTCACCACACTCACGGCACAACCTGGCCAGGCACCCTGCATGGGCCTCCAGGTTCCGAGCTCTCTCCTCTGCAGCTGTAGGGAGAGAAATACACCATTATGCATACCTGTCTATCACACATTCAGAGTAGAATTTGGTAAAACAATGATAACACTACTTAGAAACTGGTAGGACATTCCCATCTCTAACATCTTGGACCCAGGTGGCCAAGAGCTCCCCCTTACAACACTTCAGGTAGGGTTTCCAACCTTCCATAATTCTTCTGGACTGTCCAGAATTAAGAGACACTGTCTGGAAGATTGGAAAATACTGTGCAAATTTTCGTTTAGTTTAAAAAAATTACATTTTTTTTTTTAGGGGAATTCCTCTTTAAGAACGCCTTTTGCATCCGGGTGCAGATGACGAAAACAGTGTCTTTGGGACTGTTTATGTCTGTCTACTCACTGTCTTCCGCACACGTGGAATTTGAATTATAAAGAAGATGGACTGTATGCTGAAAAGCCCCAGGCAAAGCACGAGTCCGGCTGGTGTTTGCTCTGAGTTTTCTCTAATCCAACACTGCTGCACATGAAAGTTCCATTTTTTTTTTTTTTTCCTCAGCTCATACTGTGTTGTATTTTAATGGGGCAGGGTGCTGCAGTCCTGAGTATGTCCTCCTATGATGCCTAGTAGTAACTATGAACCTGTTTACAGTTTGACATCCATTTCCTATTACAATATTGCTGGCAGCTTACCATTTTTTAACGTAACATAGGCAATCAATTCTTCAAGGGCAGCATGCATTGATTTGTAGATGAAACACTGAAATATAAAATTGTTTGCTAGCAGCAACTTTTCATTAGTTGCAGATCTCTTTAATGTGGAATTTAGATGATGTTTTACTTCTGCACTCTGCAGAGATTGTGCATATTGATTGATATTGGTGGATTTTAATGAGATAAGTATGTGTGGACATTTATGGTTGAAATGTTCTGAATTGGGCAGTTTTGTCATTATTGGTTCATGGGTTTTGTTTCAATGCTTACTGGCAAAATGTTTACAACTATAAATTTAACATACAGTCTAACAAGTGGTGCTGTTACTGTCATCACATCATCATTGTCAAAAATAATAAGGCTTGTTGAGGGCAATGTGTTTGTGTGTGTGTCTAAAAGCTGCACGTTGAACGTTAGCCATATGTTTTTCATTGGCTTATGAATGAGAAATCAGAAGTGTACAGAAAAGTATCTACTATTTTTGAGAGGTAGTTGGTATATGAAAAGAGCACCTATAGCATTACTTCTGCCTGATTACTGATGAGGCTTGTTGAGCAGCAGTGTCTGTCAAAGAGCAATATGGCTATCTTATTTATGTGAAGACTTCACTGTCACATCTCATCTGATGATGTACCCTCTCTAAAGGGGCATGCATAGTCATCTGGGACAGTATGTATGTGGGTGTTTTGTACTCAAGTACCCTATTAGAACTCTCTGGATTTTTAGTGTGAATTGGTTTAAGAGAACTAACATATGACCATTTTCATATGGTTAACATATCCAACTTTTTAGAGGATTGTGTTGCTGCAGCCTGGCAATATATGCTATTTAAGTATATCAGTAATATGCCAGTTTTGTTTCATTAGAGATTCTACATGAGCATGAGCGTATCAGTCTTAAATTGTGATAGCTGCTAATTCATGTCTGCTAGCTGTTATGTATTAAAATTTAATACAATCAGGAAGGTGAATCAAAAAGCATTTGCTTGGCTTTAAAAATGTGTGCAAGGGGCCTATGATTTGAAAAAACCCAAAGGTAAACTTAATCCACCACTGGCCAGATGCATTTTCTTTGAATGTAGGTTCCAATGCTGTTTCAGTGAATGTGAGTTTTAAAGGCAAAGAAGTATTAAAGCTATGTCTGAGATGAGACGAGATGAGATGAGATGAGATGAGTATGAGAGACTGTATTGCTTGTTTAGCAAATGGCTATTAGTGTTTGTGCTGTTTTACATTAAATCCAAGTATCTGTAATCATTGTAGAAGTAAAGCTGAAAACAGTATGCACACAGAGTTTTGAACAGTATTTATGGCAACTGGGAAAAAATGGAGAGATAGCCAAGTAATGGGACACTGGAATGGCTGCATGTGTGTGTGTGTGTGTGTGTGTGTGTGTGTGTGTGTGTGTGTGTGTGTGTGTGTGTGTGTGTGTGTGGGGGTACTGCATGCGTGGGGGGCACATGTGTGGGGGGGGGGGTTACCGCATTTTGCTTTCATGTACATGTCCAGAATTTTTGACATGAAAAGTTGGCAACCCTACAGGTCATTCTAATGATGATGTGCCTGCTCACCTGTATGGGGATACCAGTTGAACTGGTGAGATCACATGCCAGCCAGTCCCAGGTTTTCAATTTGTATTCTGACCCCTGGTACTGGCCCTGCAGCAGCTGGACATCATGGTATTTTACAAGGAGTCCAACCATGACCCTGGACTCCAGAATGCTCCTCTGCTGCACCTGGAAGGACACACCCTCTCCAACTTCTGCCACAGTCACTGCCAAGAACAAACTCCAGCAGTTTATGGCTGTATTCAGGCCTGTTGCACTTAAATAAGCCTGTTTTCCCACTCTTTACTACCATTGGGCCATTTTTAAAAATGTGGCACTTTGCTTAGCACTACGCAAACCCGCTGAGTTCATCCAAGCAGTGCTTAAACTGGCAATGCTTAGCAATGCTTAGTGGTGCAGAAACCAGCTTAGCTGAGCTGACCAATGCTTAAACAGGCATTGCTTAATGCGCAAACTAGCTAATCACAGCTAGAACAGTCCTTGTTTAAGGAGTGCTTGGCAAGGATTTGCTGTGCTTAGTGGAGCTTAGCTAAGTGCAGCAAAGCAGGATTTAATAATGCATTTTATAATTATGTAATTGCAAACTACAACGTTTAATAACATGTCTGTGCATACATACATTATTCCATCAAGGGTTTACACATACTTCTCATAATTGTGTATTTGCAACATAAGTGCTTCATACCTTGTCTGTGTATTCATACAAACATCAATCAAGGTTTAATAGTATTTCTCATAAATAACTTTTGTGTGTATTCGAATCCTGCACCTACTGCACACAACAAAATTAAAACAAATTAACTTTTTTATTACATATACATACATTGTTATCCTGCACTTTGACATTGCAGGGGTGTGTTACTCATCTCTGGACACAGTAACATACTCCCTACACTGATTCACTAACTTTGTGACATGGCTCTCCCTCAGTATCGTGCCTTCATTAATATGTGAGGCGCGCTGCTGAGGGGGATCCACATACATGGCCATGGTACCTTCTGTGTAGGCCTTCCACTGTTCCTACATGGATTTTATTAAATCCCCAGGCTGGTTTAAATATAAACAGAGCACTTCCTATTTACACGTGTTTTGCACCTTTCCTATCTTTAGACCCACTGACAACTGTTGCAGAGCTCCATATTTGTCACAGAACATAATTCTTCTAGTCAGACCATTAGGGACTGGTAAACTTAATTCATTAAAATACAAATCACTCTAGACAGGAACAATTATCAACTAATTGCTGTTAATGAACTCCTTATTTGTCCCTTGATGACCATGTAAATTTCCCAGTGTTCTAAATGAGCTAACTGCATTGTTTTGGATGATGTTAAACATCCTTCAATAAACTGGCACACTTATACCTCCAGCAGAGGTTATGCCCAAAAGTTCCTAGACTTAATAAACAAAACCTTCCTTGACAACTTGGTAAAGAAACCTGCTGTAGGCCACAGCATTCTTAACTGGATTCATACAAATATTACTACCTCTTTTTCTGCAACGCTGTCATCCTCTTCCCCAGTGAAGTCTGACCACACACTTGTGACCTTCGCCTTTAAACTCTCAAAAGCTCCTAAAGTAAACCCCATTGGACTTAAAAACCACAGACATGCCCACATCCACTTAAAGATGAAATATTAAAAAAAAAAACTTATTAATGCACTGACCCTATTTTGATTCAACAGCACTCAAGAAATTCTACACCTGTTTAGAAAAATGCATAGAGCTAGCAGTCCCTATGAGGACAACGTATCATGGGGAATGCAAAAATAAACCACTCTGGTAATCCACTACCAAAAATAAAATCTACTACAAAAGAAAGAAACTCCTTACATTATATAGCATCATTAAAAAATCTCTTCTTAAGGAAAACATTACTAGTATTACAAAAAATAAAAACACTATCAGGTCTGCCAGAGGAGCCTATGGACATAGGCTGGCCTCTTAAGCCAAAGATAGTTATAAAAACATCTTTATCAATGTCAGACAAATAAGAAACAATAACCTGCACTGTCCTGAACTTATTCTTGATACTTCATATTCTTATCCAGTAGACATTGCCAACATCATTGCCTTGCTTTGCTGAACGCATTATGCAGATGTGAGTAAATGAGTTGTGATTTATGAATTGCAGTATTATGCCATCTCGGGCAACTTCAAGCAATTTAGTGGATCCTTCTTGAATAGCTATACCAGTTTTATTTCACTGCTAACGTCTAAGGTTTTACATCATGATGTTGCAAATTTTTAAGACTGATGGATCCCACCCACTTCTATTTTGAATGAAGGCCACTTTTTTCAAAAACAGAAGGAATGACAGTGAGTATCTGAAAGCAAAATGGATGAAGTCTTCTTACTCTTTGCTGGTATTAAATAGCTACATTTGTGGGTGGTTCTTGTACAAGAAGATCACTGTTTTAGAGAACCATGCACAGCCACATGTCAAATAGAGATGGGATTCTTTCCTTCTCCTAAAACCCATGTCTAATTCATGGGAATGGTTTTAGAGATTATGTAGGGAATTTAAATCTCTGATATTTTTCTAAAGATAACTCAGAGAGTTATTTTTGTTTTAGGAAACCCACCCTTTTAAACCCATCTTTGTGGCCAGATTTTGAAGCATTCTTAAAAATAACAGAATGGGACATACAGAGAGTTCTTAAGAGCAGTCAAGAGATTTTATAACTTAACTTTTGAAGAAATGAAGGCCTTGTTTGCACTCATATATAACGAGAGGCTTCCTATTGTGAAAGCTGACAAAGGTAATGCAATTGTAGTACTTAATGTAATTGACTTTAAGAACAAAATGTATGAGCTTATCAATGATTGTAAATTCTACAAAAAAGTTAATTTGACATATATTTCTGGATAATATAAATTGATTAATTCATTTATTGAGAGCTGGTTGAAGGAAGGTATGATAGACAATGACATTGCTGAATATTTTTGTTTTCATGCACCGAATGGTCAGTTGGAATTTCAACCTGCCAAAAATTCATAATAACTAAAATGATCTTTCCTTAAGCTCAGTTGTCACTAACAAAGGAAGTAACATGGAATCTAAGGGGTTTACTATCAAATGTTCGAATGACACAACAAAAACTGTTCAGAATATCGAATTTGAAAAACCACTTCCTGCATACTAATTAGTTACGAATGTCAAAGTGCATGTAGCGAAAAGTTCACATTCGCACTTTCAACATTTTCTTTTCAGTTCATTACTGGAAATCATGTCAAGTAATCTTTTTTCAGTGGGGCAAGCCCCCTGCACCCCCACACCCCTGCAAATTATATATTTATAGGTTCATAGGTTAGTACTAAGTTAACTGCTCTTACCTTAAGTCTAGCCAATTATCCCTTGTGTCTTTGCTGTTTCATATTTTATTCATAACTCCCCTAGCTGTCCACTTAAGAAGTAAGCATCTTTTAATTTCATTGCTGCAATTACCATCCACAGAAAATATATTGTATGAGTTTAGTACTGCAGCATATTAGAAATAAGTGCTACAAATATGAAAACTGCATGCTCGTGGGTTCATAGGTGTACACCAGGCTAACAATCACTTGGGCCCTTATAAGCTTAGCTGTGTGACCCAAATGTGACCCACAAATCTGATTTATATAGGGTTGATTTCTAACTGCCTCTGTCCATCAGAGACATAGGTGCCAGACCGGGTTGAATTTCTGATTATCCATTGGTCGATGTTGCACTTAAATAGAGTTAAGGAGGAACCCTGCTTCACTTTGATGGGGAGCCTATTCCAGAGAATTAGAATTCTCTGAGAAACATACCTGTCTTTCCAGTGTGTCCCATTTATGTTGCAAGAAAAATTTAGGTCTTTTGATCTAGTAGATCTAATGCTGTTGGTTTTATGGATGTGCAAAAGGTACATTAAAATAGGGTCCAGAGTTGCCTTGTACACAAGGCAAAGATCACCTCTCAGTTGTCTGTATGATGTGGAGTAAAGAGACAAGGCTTTAAGGTGATCAGCATAAGACATTTTGTTTACTCCCTATAATCTTCTTGTAAGGAATCTTTGCGGATTTTCCAGTTGCCGCATGTGTCTGGTTAGGTACATTTCAAAGAGGGCATTATACTCTAAGATTGGTCTGATGAGGGCTGAGTACAGTTGTACAATGACCTCTGTGGAACTAGATGCCATGCCCTTACTTATAAGGTGAGCATCAGAGAAAGATTTTCTTACTACCTTGGACACATGTTGGTTGAAGGCTAGGTTTCTATCTGCACTTCCTGACTAGTGACTCAACTTTTAGGGGGTGTTTTATTGATGATGTAGTCACCCAGGGTGGCTGACTTCTCAAAAATTACTATAATGCATTTCGTGGCATTGAGTTTTAAGCCATAGTTTTGGCAACAAGTGTTTGTTTTAAACCTTCATGAAGGGTGTTCTTATCTTGGGGGATTCAATAACTGCTGCCAGTTTACAACTATCTGAAAACTAGGTCAGCCAGAGGACTTTGACACTGGTTTTGCCCCCTGAGATGTAGTTGCCAAAGAAGACCAGGCCTAGCACAGAGCCCTGAGGGACTCCACTGGTGATTGACCTCTTTGTGGAGGTGGCCTTACTGATCCTAGCCTCTTGGGTCCTATCCATGAACCAGGTAGCTATCCAGTATTTTATAAAGGGGAGATAAGTTTAGTTATGTAAGTTTGTTGACAGTGCCTGAGTGGGCTATTGTATCAGCTGCTTTAGTGAGATCTTATTAGGCAGTATACACTGCTTTTCACTAATCCATTGCCTTAATGACTTTTTTAAAGAAGTCCAACCTCAGTATGCATGATCTTCCTTTGACAAATGTTGCATGGTAGAAGTCAGTACTGACTTCAGCAACATGTTGTAAAGAAAGAGGCTTACCCTTATACTGGTGGCAAGAATGTTATTCTCTTTCCTGCTCTGCTAGTCTTTTAACATGAAGACTTGGACACAGGAAATTAATGCAGCTATTAGCAGTTTTTATGGAATCATGAAACAAATATCTGTGACCAAAGCAGAATATGTCAATTATGGGGGTGTGACCAAGATGGTGTGCAGTTAACAGCACTGTTTTATTAGCTGTCCTTCATTTTAACATACCTGACAGGATATTTACTAAAAATCTCAAACAGAACATTTCAGAACTTGATGGATTTAGAGTTAAACAGCTGCTGAAAGATTTACTACAAAAAATATATCAAATAGGAAACTCTTTTAATTGCTTTTTCTTGTCAAGAAAACTAGATAGGAATAATTGTCTCAGAATGAGCCACTCAAAGTCAAAGCCCAGGACAGTACAATGCAAAAAGTCATAGAGGCTATACTAAGTAACATCAATGAGTTATCTCTAAATATAGATAAATTAGAAAGCAAAATGGACAATTTTAAAGAGCAATGTAAAAAAAGTTGAAATGCAGAGTGAATATCTAAATCATAACAAATCTTGAGTATAGAAGAGGCAATGTCTGATTTGATGGAAGATTATTTGAAAATGAAAATAACACTGAATGTCTTCTATAACAAAACAACTTATTCAGAGAAGAAAAATAGAAGACTTAGAGAACATATATAGAAGGAATAATATCAGGATTTACAAGATTCCTGAAAAAGAAGAGGTAGGCAGTATGATTCATTAATAAATACCTGGCTGCCTAAAAGTTTGAACCTGCCTGAAACTTTTTCCTTTGGCATAGAAAGGGCACATAGATCACTTTCCAACTCATCTTTAAAAAAAACACCTTCACCAATGTCAGTGATCATAAGATATTTCTCACATCAAGATAGGGATTTAGTCTTAAAAGCTGCATGGACTAATTATTCAGTTAAAATTAAAGAAAACACTAAAATATCTGTCAATGGCTATTCAACATTAGTGATATCAAAGAGAAACACATGTGTGCCACTTGTTAAAAGCTTAAAACAAAACAATATTAAAGCACAAATCTTGTTTCCAGCAAAAATAAGGATTCAGCTTTCAGACGAAAAGAAGATTTTTAACACCTTAGAAGATGCAATGGACTTTATACAGAAACATAAAATCCTAGAAAAAAACAGAAGAAATGGACTGGAATTTATTAATGTCTTTGACGAGAAATGCAACTAAAGATGAATGGTTAACAAAAGACAAAAACAGTAAAAAAAAAAAAAAAAAAAAAAAAAAAAAAAAAAGAGAAGAAGAAAATGAAGGCCAAATAAAAATCAGTGTATTTCATGGAATTCTTATTAATTTAAAAAAGTGTTTGATTGACTACTTTTGAACAGGTGCTGAATATTACTTTTTACAAGGTAAATTCTTTCTTTCTTTCTTTCTTTCTTTCTTTCTTTCTTTCTTTCTTTCTTTCTATCATTCTTTCTTTCCCTATTTCAAATGGTTACTAATTCCCTTTTTTAAAATATTAGAGTTTAATTATTTCAGCTATATATGAAATTAAAGTCACTTATTTTCATTTAGAGTTTAAAAGGTTAAACTATTCAATTTATTAAAAGTTAATCATTATTATGATGAAACCTATGTAGGTGGCACACTTTCTGCTTTCTTGGCATAGTTGAGTAATGTACTTTTAAGTATAATACAAGATGCAACAAATGACACTAAGGATGCATGTTAAGTTAGAATCTGGTTTATTAAACTAGTCCAGTAGTGTGCTACTGCTAGTATACTTGGTATGCAATAGCACCTAGGGAAGACATGCTATTTTATAAATGAAGTATAAACACTATAGCTTTTTACATATATAACAGTTGTTATTGGAATTATATCAAATAATTAGAGTAACATTCACACATTTACAAATTGAAACTGGATCACACATAACTGTCATTCTTTTTAATGAAAGTTTATAAGCTATGCCTCTTTTAAAAAAATACAGTCCTCTTTATATTAGACATCTCAAACAAATAGTGCTTACTGAATCATTAAATGTTATTTCTTTAAGTACAATAGCTTTTTAGTGGTTAAAATACTTTGAAATGTTTTTTTTTTTTTGCTGTTTTTAGTGGTTTGGATGGGTTTGAGGGATTGATGTGTAATGCTGAGGAGGTTTGGATTCATTTGCAAACATTTTTATGTGAATTGTAACTGATGGACTGTTCATTGTCAAGCTGTTATGAAAACCAACTTGTAACAACTTAAAAGTCATGAGCACATTTGTGATGCTGCAGGAGTTCTAAACATTCTAAGAACTGTCCAGGTTACTTATTCCTGTCTGAAAATAAATTATCATAATATTTTGAATCATATGCTAAGATGTCCAAGAATACAAGTTGTCACCTTTACTTTTTGCATTAGCCATTGAACCCTTTGATAGTAGTACTAGATTCAAAAAGAACATTAATGGTATGAAAATAAAAGAAGATTTTTAACTAAAGATTCAACTATTTAATTATGACATTTTACTAACAAAAGGAAATATAAAGAATTCATTAGAACATTTATTTAATTCTATGAGTCAGTTTGAAGAAACCTTGAACTTAAGATTTAATCATAGTAAAACAAATCATTATTAATTAATAAAACATTTAAATATGCATACAAAAATGTTCTAACTTCAATTAGAATAGCAATCAAATGCAAAACCTTGGCATAATGATTATGTCGAATAGTAAAGAAATGATACAGACTTTCAACAGGTTGTTGATAACATTTTAAGTTTAGTCATAGACTGGAATGATTTCTTCTTCACCATGGAAGAGCGATTAATGCGTATTAAGATAGTAATTCTCCCTAAAATATTGTTTGTTTTACAAACTTTAGTACTATCTCCACCAAAAAAAATGATGAAGAAGATAAATAATATTCTGCTTAATTTTTTTTTGGCATCCTAATAAACCAAGAGTTTCCTTTGATTGGCACAGAAAAGGTTGGGATAATGGTGGCATAGGATTTGCTGATATTCAGTGGTATGCTAATTCAACAATTTTAAGTTATAACGTTGTGGATAAATTCATCTCATGATTCAAAATGGAAACAAATATGTCAAGAAATATTATTAGTAAATAAATATATCAGAACCAGTCATAAACAAATAGTCCCTAGTAGTCTTATCTAGTTATTAAAATATTTTTTGCATAAATGGAATTACACCCTCTTCTCAAATTCCCTATTTAAATAATATCATTTCCTCTTTCAAAAAGTTCACATATTCTAACAATTGTATTAAAGACTTAATATTTTCTATGTTTCTAATTGCATATATAAATAGCTGCTTAGAAGCTCATAACATCCCAGTAGTGGTGTGCAGGAGCCACTCAGTTACTGGTTTTATCTGCCTTTGTGGCTATCTGAAAAGTTGCTCTGAGCTGCCTATCCTAGAGAGCTATAACTATTCACCACTGTCATGCAAAACCTGTTTGAACCTTTACTTTTTATTATTGTGGATAAGGTTATCACTGAATATATATAAGAAAGCAAATGACCAACCAACATTTTTCTGACCTAGTCGCAAAGTTGAAACTACACACCAACGGTCATCACTGTTCCTGCCTGAATTGCATCCCATTTTTTAATGTATGTAAAGTTATGTGCACATTTATTAATGTCATTTTAGCCAATCTGTTTTAGAGGCAGCCTGCACATCACCGAACCATTCTTGGTAGATCCCCCCAACTGTTCATTCTTTACTCCACTTTTTTTATTACCCAACCCCATAATTTCTTTTTCTGCACTGTGTAGTATTGTCCCAATTTTTTGGAATCTATTCATCTCCTCCTTTCTAGTGACCATTTCAGATGCTCCCAAGTCTATACACAGGTCAAAACATAAAACTAACTTTCTGAACTGTACCAGTTGCTCAGTCTCAATTACTTGTTTTCTTTTCCCAACAATATTGTGTTTCTGAATATCTTCTAGCAAATGTCCTGGGTAGTGGCTTTATCTACTGTTTCTGATATTGTTTTTCTGGAAGTCCTTGGTGAACTGGTCTATCCTGCTTCAGGCTCAGGCTCACTCTGCTCCCCTACCCTACCACCATTCCCACTGATCTCCACTTTCCTTACCTTTATACTTGCTCCTATTCAACCACACTCACACACAGGTCCCAACTTCCTCCTCCCCACCAATCTTTGCTCACCTCCTCTATTTCATTAAACCTACCCCCTCATCTTGACCCAACCCACTCTACCCACTTCACCTCCTTCTTCTAAGTATAACCACTCATCCTTCCTATCTACAACCACTTCTACACCAACCTTTACATTTTCTATTGTAATTTCCCCTCCTTTTTTACTTTCACATTCATATTTTCACTGTCTCCACTTCTCTTCCTTTCCATACCCTGAACTTTTAATCATGTTACTACTTCTCCTAAACATCTTTTGCCTTCTTACTCTCGCTACCAGCACTTCCTATCACTGCCCTCTAACTACCATCTACTTATCACCAACACTCTCCTGTACACATACTGATCTACAGACCCCAGCTAATTTCACTATTGCACCCTCACTCTTTAATTGCCATAACACTACAATGCATGAATTTAAATAATGCAACCCCCCTCTCCCTCTGCAAATATCAAGCCTAAATACCACTTTAACTTCCTGAACTCAAACTTACTTAAATCATCCTTGGTAAACTTACTATGCTCTGGTGATATTCATCCCAACCCTGGCCCAGTCTCCTGCTCTTCTCCCCATATCCTTACCAAACCTACCCACAATTTCTTCACTACCCGTAAACTTACTCCCATCTCCTCCAGTGTTAGCCCTATACAAAATCTCCTTCCCACTACCTCCAAACACCAATTTATTCTATCACTCAGAGTACAAAGTGTAACAAATAAAATCACTTTTCTCCACACCTGGATCTCTCTCCACTCCCCTGATATCCTCACCCACTTAGAAACCTGGCTTCAACCTCACATACCTAATACCGAAATCCTTCCCTCTGGCTACAAAATTGCATGCCTGGATAGGCTTAACAAAAAAGGGGGAGGTGTAGCTATCTTATACTCTGATCAGCTTTCCCCTCTATCCTTTTCCTGCCACTCCTCCTAGCTTACATCCAGCTGAAATCCTTATTATCAACTGTAAACTAAACAACCATAAACAACTAGCCATCGCAGCCATCAACATTCCACCTGGTAACAATATCCCCAGACTTGGAAATTTTCTCTCCCGGGTCTCAGAAACTATCCCTTATGAAACCATTATCCTGGGTGATGTCATCATAGACTGAAATGCAATAACCGCCTACTCTCCAAACTGTAGCATTAATCTCTATGGTTTTTACCAACTAATCTCTTCCTCCACTCTTCTGAATAAACACACCAGTGCTGGCACCACATTTGATTGGATCCTCACCTCTAACCCAAACCTCTACCACAATGCCATGACTCTGCCTGACACTCTTAGCGATCACCTTCCCACATTCATTATAAGACACTCCCCCAATTGAGCAGAGCTCACAAATACAAGAACTGTCATAACCTCACTAACTTTAACCCTGATATGTTTAATAATCTACTCTTATCTATAAACTGGTCCTTCCCCCATAACCTCTCACTTGATGATGCTGTCAACAATATCTTTCTCAACACTCTGAACTTCCTGGACTCCACCAGAAAAATTAGAATTAAATCCAACTTTACTCATTGGTTAACACAACCCACTTGAATCCTTATGTTCAAAAAAGACAGTGCTTGGAAAAACTGGAAAAAATCTCCTACTCACCTACAGACTTATAGGAAGCTTCATAATCTCACCAAGAAGCAGGTTGACCTAGATAAAAAATATCAAAAGTCACTAAATAATCCCCACTCTAACCCTAAACAAAATTTTGCATACCATCAACAAGCTCTTACATCCTGGCAATCCTTCTACTCCTAACCCCTGTCCCACTAGCTCTGACATGGATACCAACACCTTTTTAAATTCTTATTTCATTGACTCTATTCAAAATCTGACTAAAAAAGACAATACTTCACACCCCACTACTGATACTACTCCTTCTTCCAACACTCCGCCGTTCTTTCTTAAGCCCTCTCCTACTGCTTATATTAAATCACTTCTCATGCTCCCCTTCCGCTGACAACCTACCTCCACTATTCCTCAAACTTGCTGCTAAATCCATTGCCTATCCTGTCTTTATTTTAATCAATAGCTCTATCCAAGAATTCTTAGTTCCTGAAATTAGGAAGAAATTCTATGTCTTACCACTGCATTCAGGAGGAAACTCTTCTGACCCCACTAATTTCAGACCTATCGCAATACTATCACCCCTATCAAAAATACTAGAAAAATCCATTCATAAACAGCTCCTTGATCAGCTTATACAGGAAAACCTCTTAACCCCTACCAAACACAGTTTTCAACCCTATCATAGTACTTCTACTGCACTCATTTCTTTTACACAGACCATTTCAAAATCACATGACAACAACAACAAGCTAGTCTTCTACCTTTTTCTTGACCACTCTAAAGCCTTTGATACTGTCTCCCACAAACTGTTTCTATCTAAACTTATTAGCATTAATCTCTCCAGCTCCACTCTTCAATGGTTCTCCAGCTACCTGTCCAGCAGATTCCAATCCATCAGATGGCTCTCTGCCTCCTCCCACTTCCTTCCCGTTCAGACTGGGGTTCCTCAGGGTTCCATTCTTGGACCCCTGCTTTTTAATATTTTCACTAATAACCTCTACACATCCTGCCCCCACTCTTCCTTACTACAGTATACTGATGACACTACAATTATCTCCTGTTCAGACAATCTCTCCCACTTCCTTAATCTTACCCAAGAATCACTTCTCTCAGTAGAACATTGGCCAACTAATAATCAGCTCCTACTCAACTCTAAAAAAACTAAACTTCTAATCTTCCTCTCAAAATCTCTGCAACAACACAAAAATACTTTCACTGTCACCTCCCTAAATAACACCATTATCTCTGTTGAACAACGTACAAAACTGCTTTTTGTAACTATCAATGACCTGACCAACTTAAATTCAACATCCACACTCAACACACTATCAAAAAGACCCACCAAAAACTAGGGATGTTATACAGGCACAAAAAAATCTCACTAATGAAGCTAAACATTATCTTGCTTAAGCCTTCCTACTGCTCACCCTATTGTATGCCACATCCATCACTTATAATAAAATAGCTAGATTTGCTGCCAATATTCTTCAACTACACATTTCTCACTCCATCCTAAGCAGACCCTTCTTCTGCCCTCGTCTCTCAACCTTCATCTCTCCCCACTCCCCAAAATGTACTCTGAAGCTCTGATCTTCACCTCTTAGAAATCCACAAGGCTAATAAAACCATGGGCAAACTTCTTTACAATCACTCCATAGCTAAACCACGGAATAAACTAACTCTATCCTTAAGAACCATCTCTAACTCTTATAGCTTTAAAAAAATCTCTCAAGGACACCCTGCTAAAATCTTGGCTCTGCCCCTGCTCTGCTCCCACATAATATGTCTTCTCTGTTTTCATTCTTATATTCATCCTTCGCTCACTCATAGCTATGAGTTACTACCACAGACATGTTTTTTTGTTTCCTGGTCTTCGACAACCTTGATTGTAATCAGCTTTAAATTTTTTCTATGCTACTTGATTGTAACTGATTGTAATCAATGTTATTTTCTTCTGCTACTTGTTTATAACTGTTTCTGTTTTGTTATTATACATTTTATTGCAATTTATCATGTATTTTGTATATGTTTGGAGCTTTTTCTCCACAGGCCTCTGCTGAAAAAGGGCTTTTGCCCAGTCAGACTAACCCAGTTAACAAATGTTAAATAAATAAATGAATAAATAAATAATAAACTTCAACAAAATGCTAGTATTGTAACAACAAAGTAACTTAATTTTTTTGGCATCAATTATTAAATGGTACTGATATCTATATTGTTGAAAATGTAAGGTCCAATTACAATCAAAATTCGGAGAATAAGTTAATTTTACAAATATTTAGAGACTTTGTGAACACAGAGGTTAATAAGATATTTAACCTAGATAAGAAACTGTTCCCCAAATTATTGCAGTTCTTAATAAATATCAATAATAATACTACTTGAAAAATAAATCAATTTTTTTACAAATTTATGAAATTCTTAAATTAGATTTAACATATTTAGACAACTCCTATTAGAACTACTTCTCAAAAATTAATATTGAAGACTTCTCTGAAGAATACAAAAAATAATATTAAAATCTACAGATAAAGCTATATCTTCATTATATTGGAAAAAAATTTCACTTGGAAAGTCTTACACAGAGCTTTTGTCACGTCTAACAAAATTACAATTATGTATAAATCAAATAGAAAAATGCTGGAGTTATGATTGTGAAATAATAGCTGATTGGACACATACGGTATATGAATGTGAAGTCATCTCCCCTCTTTGGAAAGAAATTAATAACCCTATTCAAGCTCTATAGTCAGGTTGATGTAATATTTCTAAATCTTTAGTTTTATTTAATGCTCCGATTTCTGAGATAATTCCAAACACCCAAGTGCCTCTTCTTTGGTCTATTCTTGCTATAGCCAGAAAAGTAATCAGTAAAAGTTGGAAAAGTAAAGTTACCCCATCTACTGTTGAATTTATTAGTATGACAAAAAGTGTTTGTAGTAGTGAATAGTAAACAGTCTCAGCAAAATCCAGTTAAACAGATGTTTAAGAAGCACTGGCAAGGGGATTCCAAAAAGAATTCTGGAAAATCCCAAAAATCAAAGACAGTCCAATAAGTTAGTATGACTATTTAATAAACTATTCCCCATCTCACACCGGTAACCCCTTTTTTCTTCCAGAAAGTCTGAATCTCACCTTTTCTCTTTGGCAACAGAAATTTTCAGGTGAATGGGTTCAGAATATCAACAATGAGAATCTCTAATATTACACATTCATATAAATCTTGGCTTAAACTTAAAAACTCACTTGAAAAATATTAATTGTTCATATGTACAACTTTGATGTATTGATCAGCTATGGACCTAAGTACTGTAAATAGTTATTTGTTTTATAATTGATTTATTTGTTGTTTTAAAACCAAAAAAAAAAAAAAAAAAGAATATGCCAGTTGTGACAGCAAGTATACTGGGAACAATGTATTCATAGACAATCCAGGTAAAATGACAAGGCGAGTGTGTTCAACCACTGACATATCATGTAAGTCATCTTAATAAAAGTGAATGAACCTCCTTGTATTTATTGCTCCCTTCTAGAATGCCATGAAAGGATACATAGAGGAGAGAGCAGACAGATTCCCTGTTTATGTTTACCCCTGGAAAAAGAAGAGTACAAGACAGAGAAAAAATAGACTTAGTGTTTATTATGCTGATCTATCAGTGGATGAGGTTAAGCAGGTCAAAATTCAGTGGCAACAGCTCACATCACCAGAAATGTGGCAACAATTATTCACAGCTAGGCAAATAGTAGCATTACTTGAAGAGGAAGATTCCCTACATATGGTATACACTGTTATATCTGACCTACACAATTTAGTGAGTATACTTGCATGAAGCTGTTCCTGCGTGACTGCAATTTTCATAAACCACATTCTGTATTCTTTCTTCTTGAAGACTGTTAAGAGACTAATGTTGGACTCTTTCCTGAACATTAGATGCTATTTGATGTTCATATGTTGGAATAATGGGGGAGTACGCTTGCTGTATAGTGGGACACACTTTTACAATTCTGACTACAGAAGACCCATTGCATGGTTTCATGCTAAAACACTCTAGACTTGTCTGCACACATATATTTAGATGTTCATCATATCAAGCACTGCTGAAGTAACAGTAGCTATGTAGGTTATATCTTGCCAAGGATATAACAGACGGCCAGCTTCCAATGTTTCTGACACTTTCCACATGTCCAAGCTGTCTGGCAACTCAAGCTGAGCTGACTAAAAGGCAAGTTTGGGCACCGAGCTCTTCTGCCACTGAAGAGGGTTTCAAGGATTACCAGTTGGCTTGTGCTGTTCCTTTGCTGGGAAGATAAGTTAACTTTGGGGGAAAAACCTTTCCATTCCATACTTTTTTTATTTTAATACTTTCCTGTTCATGAATGTTATTTTATAGCCAGGAGTTTGTGTTTTTAATGGATTGTCATGAAAATGTAGTGTACTTTTAAAAAGGAGAGCTGTTTTTTCTTTTTGGTTTAAAAGTTGTTTAAAGTAACTGAAAACCATTTCTGGGGTGAATAATTTGTATTTATTTTATGTTGTGGGGCTGGCAAAGTGTTTTGAAGTGCTTTTTAATGGGTTTGTCTTTCTGTGAAAAATGTGACTTTTAAAGTCTGGTAGTTTTTACCAACATTTGCTGCTTGTTTTCTCTGGGAAAGAGGCAACATTTTGGCTTCATTATTGAACAATCTCTTGGTCACAGGGTCAGTCCTTCCAACCACAAAAAGAAAAAGTTAGTCAAACAGCCTTTGCCATCACAGCAAGTTAGCAATTTTTCTCAGCTGCAGGAAGGTGACTCTGCTGCAACCATTAGTTGTACCACAGACTACTTACCTGGATCCCTGTGATGTAGCACCTACAGCCATGATGGACCAGGGATTAGCCACATTCTCTGCAGCTGTTTTGTTCCCCTCAGTGAGCAAGAGAGAGACACTTTTGCTGGTCTTGGGACAGAGAAAAGGGAAAGCTTCCCTGGTTTGGTCAGAATGTTGTACCCCTTCCTAGGGAAGTTGCTGCCATTAGCAACACAGCTGGCCCAATCTTTCTTGTCAAAAGGAAACAGAAGACTAAGCATGTGCATATTCCTCCTCAGATTTTTCTTAGACAAGAGTAGTTTACTGGCTCAGGGTTTAATTCAGGCTATTGATCCGTCTTATAAAGTGATTTTTGATAAAAGAAAGAGGGATACCTACTTTCCTGAATAGATTCAAGATTCTGAATCTGGACAGGAGGATTAAGGGATAAATACAAGGTTTTCTTCTCAGATTTCTGATTCAGACTCAGAGCAAAGGTGAGCTCAGTCTTTAATTCTTCCTGGGGGGGGGGTCTCTTTATCTAGAATGTTCCAGTGTTTTCAGTGGGAGGCCACTGAGGTTTCTCGGTCCAACAAAAAAATGCTGAGCTGTTACAGAAAGACTTTATAGAACCTGCACCTATTCTACCATTTCTGTCAACTTTGGAGGAGGTGTGTTATTGTCTGCAATGTTCCTGACAGTCACCAGCTGCCCCTAAAAACCTACATAGGATGTATAAAGTTCCTCAGACTTTTCAAGCTTTTACACACTCTTCCTAAACCTGATCTAGCAGGTATAGCTTAAGTTAGTTCTTCTGCAGCTAAACAATTAGTTAATTCCAATCGTACTCTTTCTGCTAGGGATGGAAAGATTATTGACAGTTATCAGAAAAGTACGTGCTTCTGCAACTTTGATTTTTCAGAATTTTGAATTGTCAGGCTCATGTGTTGACTTTTGTTCTGACTAATTGTGAAGGCATGAGGAATCTGCGGTTTCTTCTTGTGAGGAAACATTTGCTTTAAATAACTTATATGACTCTTTTCACACTTCTTCAGTGGCTGTGGCTGCTGGTATTGTTTTAATGAGGTTTTCATGGCTGCATTCTCAGAACCTCCCAGATGATATTAAAAATTAGATTTTCAATTCTCCTTTGGATAGATATTTAGTTTGTGACCCCTCTGCTGCAGAGGTGATGAAAAAGTGAGATGAAAGGGGGAAAGTGATACAGGGAGTCTCTTAAGATTTGTCAGCTCTCCTTCCCCAAGTTTTCCAAGGGATTTTCTAACTCCTCATCCAATTTTGGTAAGAAACAAAGTAAACAGTCTCAGCAAAATGCAGTTAAACAGATGTTTAAGAAGAATTGGCAAGGGGATTCCAAGACGAATTCTGGAAAATTCCAAAAATCAAAGACAGTCCAATAAGTTAGTATGACTATTTAAGAAACTATTCCTCATCTCACCCCGGTAACCCCTTTTTTCTTCCAGAAAGTCTGAATCTCGCCTTTTCTCTTTGGCAACAGATATTTTCAAGTGAATGGATTCAGAAGGTCATTCATCAAGGTTACAGATGGCAGTGGGAGGTAACTCCTCCTTTCCAGGGGGTAATTTCTCATTCTCCTGACCACACTTATTTCCCCCTTCTCAGGTGAGAAAAGTTTTTTTTACTCAAGGATGCCTTTAGTGCTAAAGAAAGCAAATTATTAGAGATCAGTTCCAGATCTTTCTTTCTTTCCTGAACCTGTTTGTGATAGTGTCCAAATTTAAACTGATGTCATCTCACAACATAGGTTCATAGGTAGGCACTGGGCTATCTGCCCGAAGGCATATATTAACCCAGCCATGTTGTGCAGTATTCACCGCCCCTTTGGTTATTTCCCTAGGCCCTTGATCTAGCAGCTAGTACCCTTGGCCCCTATCTAGTAGAGCTGTTGGTATGATCCCTGGTGTGAACTTTCTATTACCCATCCACTCGTCAAGGTTTCGCTTGAAGAGTGACAGTGAGGGGCTCTGTCTTATGTAGATCGGGACCTTGTTCCATAGCAAGGGAAGTCTTTGTGAAGGGAATCTATCCCTCCAGCATGTTCTATTCATTGTTGTGCTGAGGTTTATATCCCTAGAGCGTGTAGCTCAAGTGGATTTGGTTTTGCTATGATGGAGCATGTTCAACAGTTCTGGGTTGGACATGGCTCTGTATGTTAGACAGAGATCGCCTCTGAGAAGGCGGTATGCAACAGAGAAAAGCCTTAGTTTTTTCAATCGTGCTGCATAGGGCAACTGTTTGAGGCCAGTAATCCTCTTAGTGAGGTACCTCTGTGGTTTCTTCAGCTGCTGGAGATGCCTAGCCAGGTACATTCCAATTGGTGCATTGTACTCAATAATGGGTCTGATGAGGGAAGAGTAGAGGGGCACCACTACATCCTTAGATCTTGATGCGAACCCTTTAATGATCAGATGGGTCACATAGAAGGATTTTCTAACCACCTTGGCAACATGGTTATCATAGGAAAGCTGACTATCTATTGGGTCTCTAGATCCCTTATTACTACTTCAGATTTCAGGGGATTACCTCCTATGTGGTAGTTTGTGGGTACTCTGTTTTTTCCAAAGGGGATTACTACGCATTCTTTAGCATTTAGCTTGAGACCATGGCTTTGACACCATGCATCAGTCTCATTAAGGCCCTTCTGGAGGATATCCATGTCGGCCGGAGACTCTATTATAGCACCCAGCTTGCAGTCGTCTGCAAACTTGGTCAGCCACAGCCCTTCAGTGCTTGCCTGTACTTCTGAGAAGTATATGCCAAACAGGGGGGGGCCCCAGGACAGAACCCTGAGGCACACTGCTCGTTACTGGTCTGGATTCGGACATAGATCCCGCTACTCTTACTTTGTGGGATCTGTATGAGAGCCAGTTTGCGATCCATCTTGTGATGTAAGGGTTTATGCCCAGGTTGATGAGTTTATCAATAATACCCGAATGGAGAATGGTGTCAAATGCTTTAGCAAGGTCAAGGTAAGCCGTGTGTACTTCCTTTCCCTTATCTATGGCCTGAGTAACTGTCTCAAAGAAGTCCACCAGGTTCAGGAGGCATGATCTGCCCTTGATGAAGCTGAACTCTGTGGGGTCAAGTGTTTGGAGGTTCCCAATCTCTCCATTTATGAGTTCCATAATGATTCACTCCATTGCCTTACAGATCAGACTGGTCAGGCTTATTGGTCGGTAGTTCCCAGGGTCGGTTGTGGGCCCACCTTTGTGCAGCAGAACCACTGTTGCTGTGCGCCATTCTATGGGCACATATCCTGTCGAGAGGCTGAGACTGAACAGGGTATTCAGATGCGGAGTTAATTCATTTTGGAGCTCGCGTATGACACAGCCCGAGACACCATCTGGTCCCATGGAGGTAGTGTTTTTAGCTTTAGCTAGAGCCTTATTAATCAACGTATCAGTAATAATTGGAGTTACACAATCCCCTGGAATAGTAATAGGCCCTGTAGGTGGTTAGGCAGGGATAAATTTGCACTGAACCTGTCAGCCAAGATGTTGGCAATGTCAGTGAGGTCAGTGTATTTTGTTCCATTTTGTACTAGCTCAGAACAGACCTGAGTGTTGCCATTTAGGTTTTTGACATAGCCATAGAAGGCCTTATGGTTATCCTTGGCATCCTTGGCAACTTTCTTTTCAAAATTGGCTTTAGGTGACTTGATGAGGGCCCTCAATTTCTTACTAAAGCTGATCAGGGAAGATTTTTCTACTTGATATTTGGCCTTTTTTTGTATAAGTCTCCTCCTTTTATTGTATAGTTTGCTTATGGCCGAGGTCCACCAGCCTGGTTTCTTTTTGCTTGAGGAAGGAGTCTTGGTTTTATTTGGAATAGCATGGTCCATGCAATCCTGAAGATGTATATAAAGTGCCTTGGTGTAGGATTCTGCATCCTGGATATCATTATCCTTCTGCAAGGGAAGAGTGAAGCTTTCCACTTCTGACGCAAGTAGTTTGAAGTTTGCTTTGGAAAGGTTTTTTACGATGGTTTCTTTGACAGGGTGAGGTGGAGGGGTGAGGATGTCTAGGGTTATAAGTTTGTGGTCTGATCTGACCAGAGAGGGAGTGATAACGGGTGTGGTACAATGGGTGCCCATATTTGTGATGACTAAATCCAATATGTTGTCATCTCTAGTGAGAGAACATACCAGTTGTTCAAGGGCATTTGAATTTATAAATTCTATGAACCGCTGGGCATAGGAGTTAGAACTTTGGTAGTTCACCCAGTCTATACCAGGGTAGTTGAAATCACCCAAAATTATGGTGTTGGGTAGGACCTTTATATTTTCCAGTGCCTCAAGGAATGCTGAGTGAGCATCTTGGGACATGGTGGGCGATCTATAACAGGCTACAACTTGAAATGTGGTTTTGCCTGCTGATAGTTGCGCATGGATGATCTCTGAGGCATCATGCTGCGCCACTAACCTGGAGATGTGGGTATCCTTGATGAATATGGATACACCTCCACCCTTTGTACTGCGATCTGGTAACTGAGGCCGGAAGGTATGATATGAATTGTAACCTGGTAGTGCTGGGGTCCTCTCTGGAGCCTTGAACCAGGTTTCTGTTACTGCACAAACATAGATTTTCTCCATACTGAGGAGTGCCTCGAGTGCATGCATTTTGAGGTTGAGACTTCTGGCATTGAGTTAGCATTACCCTTAGTTTTTGGTTACCTGTGCTGGTTATGGTGGTTGGTTTGTCCTTTGAGCCTTGCCTAAAAAAGGCACTATGGGGACGGCAAGAGCCTTGGCCAGTATTCAAAAGCCTAGGGATGACAGGTGCAAACCATCTCTGGCGAAACAGCGAGGCTTGTTTATCATGTCATTCCAGGCAGACAGACACTGGATCCCCTTAGAATGACACCAGAAGCTTAGCCAATTGTTGAAATTGATCATTTTGTCTTTGTATTGTGGTATCATTCTAGGTGAAGGTAGTATGCTACTCAAGGTCAGGGTCATACCAGCTTGGACTACATGATCAGAGAGCTCCTCAATGTCTCTTTTCATGTAGTCCAGGGAGGTACGTCTTAGATCATTTACACCAACATGTACAATGACAGCATCATACTTGTACTTGTTCTGGAGTGACCTAAGTGCCTGTGTTATGTGGTGGATCCTAGCACCTGACAGGCAGCTGACAGTAACCTTCTCCTTGTTCAGCCTGGTGAGTGGAACATCTGTGTACCTTATTATAGAGTCTCCTATTACTAGCATGTTGGGTATGGTGTTTTGCCTTAGGGGCTGTCATGAGGCACACTGCTGAGGTGAATTATGTGTTTTCTGGCTTGTGTTTGGAGGTGCAGATTGCTTGCATGTCTGCTTTGGAGGGCACTGTTTCTTTTTCAGATTGGTACCTAGTGCCTCCGGATATGTTTTTCTGTATTTATGTGTATGTTTTGCCGGTGCTTGTTTTGTAGATCCATGTGTGACTGGTGGTGTGATACTAGTGTGTCTCTTCTCATCTTGACTGTCTGTTACATTCATGGGTTGAGAGCGCTTAGCCTCCTGTCTGGCTGTGTATTTGCATCTCTCACAAGTGTTTGTGTCTAGAGGTAAGAGGAGAGGGTTGTCTGTATACAATGTTGTGACATTGCCTCAGGATGCCCAATTCCACCAGATGAACTGGAGAGTACACCTGAAGCTGACCTTTGGACATGCTTGGAAAAGTAAATTTCACTTGTCTTGCAGGCAAGCGAGGGTCTTATGCTGTATTATAATAGTGCTGTCTAGGAGATTTGGAAAATAATAGTGCTGTCTAGGAGATTTGAACAAGTGCTGATTTGGGTTATGCAAGTGCTGCAATAAGAGCAGTTGATCTGAAGCACTTGAATTGAGGCTTGCCTAGTTCTAAGGGAAAATTTGCAGTGCAGACTTTGTGGAGCCAGGAATAGTATACCCCAGCTAACCGGCACTGCCAGACGCTGCTCTGTGCGCAAGACCGCACAAAAAGAGAGTTGCAGGGTTTTAAGAGAGAGAGATCAAGGAGTTTGGAATTGACCCAAAATGGCCAATAAAACTGCAGTTTCTAGGCAGTAACCACTCCTACAGAGACAGGCAGGCTGCTCAGTGTTAACCACTGCCACTGGTGAACACAGAGACTTCCCTTTAGCCCAAGTAAGCACTGGCCACCAAGAAACTTACAAACAGTTCAGAACAGCAACTCTGTAACTGAACTCTTTTTTAAATTATAGAAAGTGAGAAAATAGCAAGATTTCTTTTTGTTTTTGTTTAAGGATAGCAGAGACACACAAGTAGCAAACTAGTCAGAACAGTGCAATAAATGTCCCCAACACGTGTTGCTAGGTCAGAGGCAGGTAAAATGCAATTTTAAGAAAAAATGATTTTAAATTAAGTGCAACACAAAAAATGCAATAAACAGACTCTAGGTATGTTCTAAATACTGTTTCTAACACAGACATCAACTTTTGCAAGCAAGAAAATGCCAAAAAATAGGCGGCAATGCAGTTTTTCTAAGAAATAAATCAGAAGAAAATACTTAAAATCTTAAAAGTGGCTCCTTTCTTCTCTCAGCATTTTCTCCTCTTGGTAGGTGCTTCAGCAACAACTATCAAGCCTGGAAAGATGCCAAAACCACGCGGCTACAGGGTTTTAAGACAGAGAGATCAAGGAGTTTGGAATTGACTCAAAATGGCCAATAAAACTACAGTTTCTAGGCAGTAAACACTCCTACAGGGACAGGCAGGCTGCTCAGTGTTAATCACTGCCACTGGTAACCACAGAGACTTCCCTTTAGCCCAAGTAAGCACTGGCCTCCAAGAAACTTACAAACAGTTCAGAACAGCAACTCTGTAACTGAACTTTCTTTTAAATTATAGAAAGTGGCAAAATAGCAAGATTTTTTTTGTTTTTTTGTTTTTGTTTAAGGATAGCAGAGACACACAAGTAGCAAACTAATCAGAACAGTGCAATAAATGACCCCAACACATGTGTGCTAGGTCAGAGGCAGGTAAAATGCAATTTTAAGAAAAAACTATTTTAAATTAAGTGCAACACAAAAAATGCAATAAATAGGCTCTAGGTATGTTCTAAATACTGTTTCTAACACATATATCAACTTTTGCAAGCAAGAAAATGCCGAAAAGTAGGCGGCAATGCAGTTTTTCTAAGAAATAAATCAGAAGAAAATACTTAAAATCTCAAAAGCGGCTCCTTTCTTCTCTCAGCATTTTCTCCCCTTGGTAGGTGCATCAGCAACAACTATCAAGCCTGGAAAGATGCCAAAACCACACGGCTGCAGGGTTTTAAGAGAAAAAGATCAAGGAGTTTGGAATTGACCCAAAATGGTCAATAAAACCTCAGTTTCTAGGCAGTAACCACTCCTACAGGGACAGGCAGGCTGCTCAGTGTTAACCACTGCCAATGGTGAACACAGAGACTTCTCTTTAGCCCAAGTAAGCACTGGCCTCCAAGAAACTTACAAACAGTTCAGAACAGCAACTCTGTAACTGAACTTTTTTTTAAATTATAGAAAGTGGGAAAATAGCAAGATGTTTTTGTTTAAGGATGGAAGAGACACACAAGTAGCAAACTAGTCAGAACAGTGCAATAATGACCCCAACATGTGTGTGCTAGGTCAGAGGCAGGTAAAATGCAATTTTAAGAAAAAACAATTTTAAATTAAGTGCAACACAAAAAATGCAATAAACAGACTCTATGTATGTTCTAAATACTGTTTCTAACACAGACATCAACTTTTGCAAGCAAGAAAATGCCAAAATAGGCGGCAATGCAGTTTTTCTAAGAAATAAATCAGAAGGAAATACTTAAAATCTCAAAAGTGGCTCCTTTCTTCTCTCAGCGTTTTTTCATCTTGGTAGGTGCTTCAGCAACAACTATCAAGCCTGGAAAGACATGTTATTTCTTATTCCTTATTTTCTTATTCAAGTTTCCTTGTAATGTTATATTTAAAAGATGCTTATCATCACATTCCTATTCTTTCAGACTTCAGGCATTTTGGAAGGTTTGTGTGTCTGGATTATATTATCAGTTCTCTGCCTTACCCTTTGAACTATCCATTGCACCAAGAGTGTTCACAAGCTGTCTAGCTCCAGTTATATCTCATTGCACTCTACACAGTGTCTGCATTTTTCCATATTTAGGTGACTTGCTTATCTTTGCAGAGTTTTTGTCAATGTGTCAGGAATCTCCCTTTTGGATGTGAGATCTCTTACACAAGCTGGGTTTCCAAGAGAACATTCAAACGCCTTTTTTGACTCCTTCTCACAGGTTAGTGTGTCTGAGATATCAGCTATACACCACAGTTCAAAGAGCTTTTCTTCCACAAGAAAAAATATATTTATATCTAGATCTAATTCTAGGGTTTTCTACTCAGATGTCAGTCACTGCAAGGGGAATACCTTGGGAGTTTGGGTTTCATAACTTCAATGATTCTCATACCACTGGCAAGACTCTACATGAAAAATACAGTGGTATCTTAAGTCAATTTGGTCCCAGCACCAACACCCCTTGTATTTTCAGATCTAGGGGCTGGGGTTTGTCAGAAGGGAAATTGCTTGGTGGAGACAGCAGAAATCCCTAAATCCAGGTCTCCCCTTCTCCCTCACTCCCTTTTTCAAACCAGTCAGTCACCACCAAAGTCTCAGACTTTGCTTGGGGAGTAGTTTCAGGAGGGAAAAAAGTAAAAGGGGTGTGGGACACCAAGGGCAGATGGAAAAGCATAAATATAAAAAAGATGCTTGCCTTGATCAAGACACTCAATTCTCTGAATCGCCTTTGGTCCCTGGGCCCTCTTCATGTTGTAACAGACAATACTACAATCATGTGGTACATCAGCAAGCAAGGTGGAACCAGATAGGTCTTACCCCCTCTGCATACTAACTGTGTTAGCTTGGGTTATAACTTCACAGACAATCTCACTCTGCAGGCATCTTGCATTACATCAGATCAAAACTGTGTGGCAGACAAGCTGAGCAGGACAAGAGCAGACCCTTACAAATGGAAACTAGATCAGGTGGTCTTCCAAGATTTGATCTATTTATGGAAAATTCCTCAAGTAGACAATTTTGCCTCTTCTCTGAACAATCAGCTTCAAGATTCTGCCACAGGGCTCCATGCAAGAAGGCTTGGGAGACAGATGCCTTTTGTTTTCCTTGGACAGGAATGTTCCTGTATACTTTTCCACCCTTTCTACTAATATCCAGGGTACTTCTTAAGACTCAGAAGGCATCCCTCAAGATCATCATGGTGACTCCTTTCTGGCCCAGGCAGCTGTGATTCTTCCTTCATTTGGAAATGGCCAAGGGCAATTACCACAAACTTCCTCACATACTGAATCTCCTCACACAAGAAAAGAGGTATTTGAAAAACCCTGACACCAATAAACTTCAATTGACTGCTTGGATGATGATAGGATGATAGGATCTTAATTTCCTTTGGGCACCTATTTACTGAGGACATGCAGCAGGTATTAATAGAGGCAATAAAGCATGTCACTAGAAAATCATAGGAAAACGAAAAGTGCCAACAACATAACTGGCACCCATTCAAGGCTAGTTGTTCTATGGTTTTGCAATATTTGTGTGAGTTACTAACCAATTGCCTTTCTTAGCATATCTGACCATGGAACCTCCTCTTTCAATGCATTCTCATGTCAAGATGTTTTTGAAGGGTTTTGCATAACAGGCCTCCAACAAAACCAGTAGCCTCTCCTTGGGATTTTAATTTTGTGCAGAGAAACTAATACTTGCTCCATTTGAACCAGCTAACCTGGCTGACTTTAGGTTCTTAACATGGAAAACAGTTTTACTGATTACTCTGACATCTGAAAGAAGGTTATCTGAGTTGTCAACTCTTAAGGTGAGTCAGCCCTGTCTCATTTTCCACAGAGACAGGATTTATTTGTGAACTAATACTTCTTTTTTCCAAAAGTGATATCCAAGTTTACTTTAAGCCAAACTATCCATCTTCTCAGTTTCTTTCCTGAGCCTAAAAATGACAGAGTAAGGATAAGCCATACCTTGGATGTCCACAGACAATTCAGGTATTATCTTGACAGAACTAAATGTTTCAACTGTATCCCACTATGGTTAGGTTCAAAAACAAAGAGGTAATGCTATAACACTATATGACCATGGTCTGACCACACCCTGGGAACTGTGCACAGCTCTGGAGGCTATACAAGGAATAGTAAATCAAGCTGCTTAGAGGACTCCTGAGGAAAGCTAGCAGAAAGATTTGTGAGATGGAGGAGCAGGGACCAGAAAGATTTGTGAGATGGAGGAGTAGGGATATGAAAGACGTAGAGAAGCTAGAGGTCTTTTCACTTGAGACTAGAAGAGATGAGGGGTCATGATATTGGTGCACAACATCATGTCATGCATCATTCTATACAGGAATGATGGAGAAGGATGGAAGAGGAGGAAGCACAGGTAGAAAAGAGTAGGAACTCATATTCCCCAGAGCTACAAAAGTACTTAGAGAGTTATGAACATATGCAATGGACTACTATAATTAGTGGTGGTATGAGAATGTACAGAGGCAGTTACGAGATCATGGGACAGGTGAAAAAAGTTAAAGAAGTTAGAGAAGGAAGGGAGGTATAACTGTAAATATACATAAAACAACAAACCAGATACATGATTTGTCTGTTTCTGTCTTTAAGCAAATGTTATAGGTGTGGTAAATACCACACACAGAATAGCCAGCAATTCCGGGTAATCTTTATGGCTTGATACAGATGAACCTTGTTTATCTATATTATACTTGAATAAGACATGGTCACATGCTCACAGTAATATTTTAGGTGAGGGCTTTAATATTATGCAGCACTTGTTTTAGGACAGGACCTCATCTAGACTTATACTTCACCATAAAGCCTATCATCCATAACAGGCATAGCACTGGCTGATATATGGCATACACAATACTATCTAGATGTGGATTGCATCCACTATTCACTATCTAATATAGGCTACTTAGTCTCACCTTAACCCAGGCAGTACTTAAAGCTAATATTGTTATGTGCTCTTTATCTGATAGCCCTATGAGTATATAACTCAATGCCGTAGGTGGATTGGACAGTCTAAATTGGCCCTAGGTATGAGTGTGTGCGTGTCTGTGTGTACCTTCTGTGGAAGGTTGGGCCCTATGCTGTAAATCTCTACTGCCAATTGTTCTGCAAACTGTTGTTTTGCTGTGGCGACCCCTAAGTGAGAAAAAACGAAAGAAGAAGAAGACCAAACCTACTTCTCTTATGGAAGCTACATCCTACCTTCTGAAATGAGTAAGCAATAGAGGCTTTCTCAGACACAAAATTGCAGAGTATTGTTATAAAGGAATATTTATGGTCTCAGTGCATACTAAATGGCAAATGTTTAAAATATTTATTAGGGATTAGACTCTGGGCTATGTAAAACAAAGAATTTGCAAAAAAAATAAACAAAAAACAAAAAAAACAAAAAAAAAAACAAAGGTAGAATAATGACTACAAGAAGTAATAGCTAGACTGGAACAGGAACACGAGGCAACAGGGTTAGCAGAAAGAGCTACATTGGCATTTTAAACATGTTAAGATAGAATACACTGTTCTTGACCATTTACATACAGAATAGGATTGGGAAGGGATAACGCTATTTTACTGGTCAGCACAGAAACTCTTGGCTGGTAGGTAAAAAGGTAGGAAGGCACAGCAGGCTGTTAAATGTCTCTGAAAGTGAGAGAGAGGAACAATTCAAAGCTCTGCTTAACAATAGTATTATGTGTGATTCATTTTGAAATATATCATGTATTACCTAATGTGGATGAAGGAAATCTTACAGATGTTCTGAATCGTACAAAGCTACTTAGTGAAGCAGTGGGTGATGGAGGTTTTAAGATACCAGTTTCAGCAATGGAAATAATGGAATCATAACTAGCCTAAGTGGGGAGAAAGCTAAAGGTTCTGACAACTATAGAATCAATTTATTTAAAGATAATAAATATGTTCTGGTTCTGGAGTTACAACAATTTTTCAAGAGCTAGAGATGGCTGGTAAAGCACTTATGTCTATCAGGCTTGACACTACTGTGGTGCTTCATAAAGGAGAAAAGAATGACAATTATACAGGGAATTCTAAGCCAAGATCACTCACGTATACTGTAAACAAGGTTCAGGGAACATCTCGGCCATAAAAATTTACAATATTATGCTCAGAGTATTTCATTTAAAGCAAGATGGATTTGCTGAAAATATGGAGAGAGAGAGAGTCCCACACTTGGTTTACTTAAGCATAATATGAACTGATTAGTAAACAGAGCTTCACTTCTGGCTGCATTAATGCTAGATTTTCAGATGACTTTTGCACTATGAGTTGTGATTCATTGTGGTACATTGCCTGTGAGCTGATTTGCAAATGGCTGCATTGTATTGCTGTCAGATACTTTTCATAATCTATCTGTCTCATCCAACATATCTGTGAAATTTGCTTGAAACTGAAGATTACAGATCAATACTCAGAAATCTGCACTGATCACCATAAATAATGCAAATCACGTGGGAATGATTTAGATATTGATGTTTTGTATATTCTAGATATTTCTGAATTATTCTAGGTTCAGCCAGTCCTGCTTGTTGTTTATTACCCATCATACATGGAATTTTTTTGCAAACTATTACAGTGAAAAGAAAACTGTACCTTCCCTTTTTTGCTCTACCCGCATCCATGAAATTACTTACCAACAAAATTATTTGTCTTCATCATATAGTAGAAGCTGGGTTAGATAACTAGACTGACAATCATAGAATTTACTGGGAGACTTTGTGTGATTTAATAAACTGCCTAGGCTAAGTAGGGAGAAGTTATAACCCCTGGTAAAACTGAAGGTAGGGAGGGATGAGGGATTCCTGGATTTAAATATTGATTGCAAATTATTAAAAGTGATATTAAAAACAAAGGAAAGAAACAATTACATTTCTGCAAGAAATCTTATTTATTCCCAGATATGACAAATGCATTTTGGTGAACATTCCTCCCATGTCTATAAATAATTGCAGATTTTCTTCTGCTCTGCATATTGTCTTTTTATGGAGGTAGAAACAGCAGAAATGTGAATAGACCCTTCTATGTGAGAAGGAAATTCAATGACAAATAAAGCATGATAGTCACAGCAGAAAATTTGATTTCCACTTGACATTTATCTGCGAGAGTGCTGGCAACAATATTTATTAGCCAAAAACTTCCACAGTCCATTACTGAATTCAGTATGGGTTTGACAGTCTTAATAATGAACAAATCATAAGTGATCATGAATTTTAGTTATTAAACAACACTGCTTATTCCATAATGGATCATGCCATAGAAGCTCATGATGATCAAAAATGATTAAAGAATTCAACCACTAAACTCTTATGAAAACATCAGATCTGATCTTGTCTATTTTCATGTGATTGAATGTATGAGTTGTCAGATATGACTGGATCCAACCTTGGCATCATTCCTGAAGCTTTCAGATCTACTGCTTTGACTCTTCCCTTACCCATAATTCCCTCCACTCCACTCCTGAACCATTAGAGTTGTTCTACAAGGGCTCCTGCTATAAAGACAAGCGTATCCTTTTCTTCTTTTCCTTTTGACATTGGATTTGTACTTCATTAAAATCACCTTTCTCACCAAGAGCTTTGTATTTCTATTTCTATAGAACTGTTATACAGAACAATAATAATAATAATAATAATGGTAATATAGTTGTTGATCTATAACTTAAGATAGTTTTTCTTTTACCCTTTTGTTAGAGGGTGTTTTTTATTTGTTGATACATAGGTTTTTCAAATGGTAGTTAGGTATTTTGTATATATATATATATATATATATATATATATATATATATATATATATATATATAAAACATTGATAGTGTTTGCAGTTCTTAGTGTTTGTTACTTCTTAGTGGTGATAGTATTCCTCTATGGCTGTTTGACTTGGCTGTAGTTTTTTCAGTCTGAGAGCCAGGAATTCAGAAAATATGCAGTACACATGCACAAAATCCCTCCACAGGATCCGCATTCCCTGTGTGTGTATTGCTCGGGGGCTGCAAATCTTGAGACAGAATATGAGGCCTGCACCTTGTTTGGCGAAGGGCTATCCAAACCTGCTGAGAAGGGTTGGTTGTTAAGGACCTTCTCCCTCCCCAGACAGGATCTTCTCACTCAGCTGCCTCCTCTTTATCCTGTGTTGCCATGTTCCCTGCTGGGAAATGGGACAAGAACAAAGATAAAGATAAGCAAAAAAAAAAAGTGAAAAAGAAAGACTGGAACAGGAGAAAAGTGGGAAATAAAAGTTAGAACAGACGAGGAAAAGGTCTCCAGATCTGACTGTATTGGTTGATCTAGTTCAAATATTCCTAGGAAGTCAAAACTGGCAGCTTCTCTGATCTGCTTTTCCTCACTTCAACAAGTGAGTCTGAGACTTCATTCTCCCATCCTTCAAGAGAAAATATATTTGAGACCACCTTTGGTGGCTTCCTGCTCGGGTTGTATATGACTGAGCAGAAGAAGCCTTGTTTTTTGCAGCAACTTGCATGTTGCAAATGGTAGAAGGTTTGTGACTGTTCATGAATGCTGTGTATGTATGTAACAAAATACAGAAGGACATGATACACAGCTGTGTCAAACTGACCAGGATATAAACAGAATAATGATCTAATATATATGCTAACAGTTGTTTAACTATATCAGATGTGACATATGTATATACAAAATGAGGCTTTTGGTCATGTGACATATGCAAACACGTCCATAAATCAAGGTACAACTCAAGGGTAGTCAGTCAGTTCCCTGACAAATATTTGTATGTGTCTGAATGTCATTATGTAGATCAATATGCATAGGATATATATACTTGTATAACATAAATAGATAGGAAGCCCAGACAAGACTCAGGCAAAATAAAATTACATATAAGAATTATGGTGTTAATACATCACCTACTGGAGAAATGTAACAACTGTCAGGCTACGATTATTTTAGGATGATGCATTTGTGGTACTGTAATCAGTCATATGACATGTGTCCTTCATGGTCCAAGTGCCACACCATACATGTTGACACAAAAAAGTGAATCAAAGTGACATGTGAATGCAGTATACCATGATGTTGTAACTGGTATTTGGCCTGAAATGAGCTCTGTTAAAACATTAGTAATACCTGTAAGACAATACAGTGACATACATTGCACCCACTTGAGAAATGAATATGTATTAATAAGTGACCTGTTGACAAATTACATCTCACATGTTGCCATCCTCCACATGTAGATCAATAAGTGCATTGTACAGACACTGGCAAAGACAACCTTCCAGAGGATAATTTTATGTCTTTTTCAAAAAAGAAGGCCAGATGACAAGAACTACCTCAGGACATTGACTATTTAATGTGTTTTTGCTAAATGATACCAGTCTAATACATCATTATACTGGGTATGCTCATAAGGAAGTACAGAAAAGAATTACAATAATAGCTTCTACCCAACTGAAAACCACAAGAAAGTGTCCACTCACATTCCCTTTAAAGATGTATAGTTTGATAAATAATAAAATTGATATGCAAATGTTTGTATGAAGTCATGCAATACAGATGATTATTTCTGGGGAAATAAATAATGCCTGTGAGCATTCACTGACATACTCAGCATTTACATCCTGCCAGACTCGAACATATGGTGAGGTCAGATCTCAGAGAGAGAGAGCTGTAGCAACCACTGATGGCAACAGAGAAAGGTATACCTGATGTGTCATGAAGAATACATTTGAAAGGATTACCTAAGTACCCAATTGTAATGGGTATGGCTCCCCTGACATAGGGTTTGAGACTTAAAAAAAGTGCTCCTCTTACTGTGTCATATCTACATTCCTTGGCTACTCCTGTTTGTCACAGTTGTCTGACAGACATACATTACCAGATTCAAACCCCTGCCAATCATGCTACACATTACAGAGCTGTGTAGTAAGTGCATCTGCCACATGAGATAGCAATGGATGTTGCCACCAAGACCACACTTCAAAGTGTGAAGTAAGAAGGGCTTCTGATGTTAATTTATCTAATACAGATTATTCAGAGGGATCAAAATGTTGTAGCAATATTACTGCTCACACTAGTATGATTTATCAATATCACTGTTGGCTAGCTAAGCCACTCCTGTCCATCCACATTGTTTTGTACATAAGCAATCCCAGATCTGAACCACTGTCTATCTGCTTAGATATGTCATTCAAGTTAGGATTGACTGTATACAACACAGGAGCAATCTCAAAGTAAGCATCACAGATCTAATTGACTGGCGTGTGTTGAAATGTCTTTATTCACAGTAAAACTGGATATAAATAAATGTATACAATGCTGTATATGTCATGTCAGTATACTCAAATTATGTTGTTCTTTTCTAGAGTTCAACAGCTGCCTATGTAAGTCTGCAATCTAAGGAACTATGATTTAGCTGTATGCACAGCTTTTAAGGTCTTACCACAACTGTGAGACTGAACATATTTTTGGTGCAAAGCAATTGTTTGAGCTAAAAGTAATGGAGGAATCCTCTTCCACTGTAACTGTATACATTAAATCTGTAGTGGGTATAGTTCATGCATAGAAGTGTACTGACAATACTGAAACTATTCAGTCACTGCAGGTTTCAAACACCTAACTATTGGACCACAGAGCAACAGAATATTGTCTAGACTGCACAGGAGATGTTTTATTACAAATGTAAGGCAGTGTGTATTTGAAGGCATTATATCATCTTATTGCTGTAAGGATATGTGTGCCTCTAAACTCATTGAAAGAGTGGTATGATCTGTCTCTTTCTAACAAAATATTGCTTGATGGTAGGCATACCAAAACAAGTGTTGCATAATGCAATTATCCCTGTCACTGTTGAAGCACAATCATGCACAATGCATAGTTAATCCCAAAACAGAACTTTGGGCTTACTAAGCCAACAATTCAGAGAACATTATATCATTTATTTACTCCACAGAAGAAGGATTATTACTAGTTTGAGATAAAGTGCATTTTAACAAATGGCCTCATCCATGTGTTTAACAAAAAAGTTGTCTGTACTAAAAGGAAAGGAAAGTAGGAAAGAGACCTCTCTAGCTATACATGATCATTGGATGGAGCAGTGGTACAGTGGTTAACATTGCCACCTCACAGCAGGAGGTTCCATGGTTAGATTCTCAACAGGGATGCCTTCTGTGCAGAGTCTGCATGTTGTCCCTGTGTTTGTGTGGGTTTTCTCCAGATGTTCTGGTTTCCTGCCACAGTACAAAGACATGCATCTGGAGCTTTTCTCCCCGGACCTCCGCTGAAAATTGGCTCATTCCAAGTCGGACTTTCCCGGTAAACAAATATTAATATAAATATAAATATATATAAATATAAATCACACACACACACATACACACACACTCTGACATCTGTGAAATAATGTCTCACCCACACACACACACACACACACACACACACACACACACACACACATTCTGACATCTGTGAAATAATGTCACACACACATGCAAACACACACACACACACACACACACACACACACACACACACTGACATCTGTGAAATAATGTCACACACACGCGCAAACACACGCACACACGCACACACACACACACACACACACACTGACATCTGTGAAATAATGTCACACACGCGCAAACACACACACACACACGCACACACACACACACACACACACACACACACACACACACACACACACACACTTGCTGACATCTGTGCAATAATGTCAAGCACCACACAAGATGTTTGTTTGCAACTGTGGTAGTGCCCATTTGAATGGATGACATCACCATTATTTTCATAGGGTGATGTGTGTACTTAAAGGGACTTGAAGCCTGCTATCACTATAAAGCTACTCATCATGGGTCTATATTAGATGAACGAAAGTTCATCTTAGCGAACGCTGAGCGAATATTGCGGAACTCGAAACCGCAATTGCGAGATCACGGTACAGTGAAGATGGGAATATTTACCCGTTCCTCACTGTAGTGCTATCTCAGAGTTGGAATATATATTTAGGGGGTTGTGGGGCGCAGCCCCACACAACTGCAGTTTCGAGTATCTGGATATTCACTCATGTGAGCGTTTGCTAAGATGAACTTTCATTTATCTAATATAGACCCACTCATCATATCTGTAGGTGAAATCATTCCTACCCAGCACAAAAGAGACACACACAGTCACAGTAATCAATTACTGCTGGATTCAAAACACCTACCTGTCTACTTATACAGTCTAGAGAACAAAGTAACAAGAGCAAGCACCACAGGAGAAGACTAATTACACACTGACATAGTGCACCTTTGAAAGCAACTACAATCCCTCATAAAATCATCTAAGGCCAGCTTCGAAAGAAAAATTGCACAAGACACTAAAGATAATCACAAAACCTTCTTTAGTTATGTCAGAAACCTGGGAGACAACTCCCAGATATGCTCTGAGTTAGTGCAAAATGACAAAAAATACACTGAATCCACAGACATTGCCAACATCCTGGCAGAAAGGTTCAGTGCAAACTTCTCTCCCCCTTCCCCCCCAAAAGAGCAAATGTCTATCCCAACAGAGTGTAGCCTTACTGAGATCACAGATGCACAGGTGAGAGCGGCCCTCTCCAAAGCAAAAAACACAGCATCAATGGGACCAGACGGTGTCCCAGGCTGCATCTTAGACGAGCTCCAAGAAGAACTAAACCCTCATATAATGTCACTGTTCAATCTCAGCCTTACTACAAGATATGTACCCAAGGAATGGCATACAGCAACAGTGGTCCCACTCCACAAAGGTGGTGCCACACCAGACCCCAGAAACTATCGCCCTATAAGCCTGACTAGCCTGGTCTGCAAAGCTATGGAGCGTATCATCATGGAAATCATAAACAAAGACATTGGGAACCTCCAGACACTGGATCCTACCCAATTCAGTTTCGTTAAGGGCAGATCTTACCTCTTGAACCTGGTTGACTTCTTTGAAACAGTAATCAAAGCCATAGATGAAGGGAAGGTAGTCCACACAGCCTACCTGGACCTTGCAAAAGCCTTTGACACAAGACCCCACTTGTGCATCATAAATAAGCTCACCAGCTTAAATATCAACCCCTATGTCACAAGATGGGTTGCAAACTGGCTCAGGGATAGAACCCACATGGTCAGAATAGTAGCTGCCATGTCAGACTCTAAACCAGTTACAAGTGGTGTCCCACAAGGCTCAGTCCTGGGGCCTCTCTTGTTCAGTATATATTTCTCCGAGGTACAGCAAACACGGGTGGACTATGGCTGACCAAGTTCGCAGATGACTGCAAACTGGGTGCTGTAATCGACTCTCTGGCTGACACAAGCATCCTCCAATAGGGTCTCACAGAGACGGATAACTGGTGGCAGAGCCATGGCCTAAAGCTAAATGTGAAAATGTGCATAGTCATCACCTTTGGGAAAAACAAAGTGCCCACAAATTACCACATAGGTGGTAATCCATTAAGTATGGAAGAAGTAATTAGGGACTTGGGGACCCATGTAGATAGCAATCTCTCCTTTGACAATCACTTTGCCAAAGTGGTTAGAAAAACCTTCTATATAGCCCACCTTACAATGAAAGGGTTCACATCTAGATCAAGAGAGGTCATTGTGCCCCTCTACTCATCACTTATCAGGCCCATAATTGAGTACAATGCCCCATTTGGGATGTACCTTACCCAACACCTTCAGCAACTGGAAAGACTCCAAAAGTATCTCACCAAGAGGATCAAGGGGCTCAAAAAGATGCCCTATGCAGTTCGGCTAAAGAAACTCCAGCTCTACTCAGTTGCATACTGCCTACTCAGAGGCGATCTGTGTCTGACGTATAAAGCCATGTCCAACCCAGAATTAATGGACATGCTTCACCTCAGGAAATCCAAATCCCTTAGAGCTACATGCTCCAGGGACTTGAACCTCAGTACAGAAATAAATAGGACATGCTGGAGGGACAGATTCATATCCCAGAGGCTCCCCTCACTCTGGAACAAAATCCCAATCCATGTTAGGCTGAGTCCCTCACTGACCCTCTTCAAGAGAAATCTTGATGAGTGGATAGGAGATCGTAAGTTTACCCCTGGGATCTCTTTTGTGTCCCTGCTTGACAGAGGTACAGCAAACTAAACTTAAAAGGGCTACCTTCTGTGACCTACTGTACAGAAGCGCAGTCAACTAATCTAAAAGGGTGGTGAAAGCCAAACACACTCTGGCTAGGCTTATAAATGCCCTAGGGCAGATAGCCTAGTATCAACCTATGAACCTATGAACCTAATATCAGTGTGCTGCACAAAGTGTGTTTTGGCTAAAAAAATGCAAGAGGTTGATGCGGTAGCCCTCTTGCCATAAGAATGTGTCTTGTAAATGGAAGAGTACACAATGATTCTTTTGATGGGGGCAATTTTACAGGACACTACAGGCATGCACTCATAGTATTTACACAATGCTGGATTCGAATGACCTACTTCTCTAGTTACACCATCAAGAGTACATAGTGTCAATTGCAAGCACCACAGAAGAAGTCTGCTTACAAAAATGGCAAAATGCAATTTTGAAAGGATGACCTCATCAGTGTGTTGCAGAGAAGGTGATTGTGATAAAAGTGGAAGAAACTGATGTGGAAGTCCTGTCCCAGTTTAATTGTTTCTCATGAGTGGAAATATACACAACAGATTTGATGTTGAAGCCATGCTTACCTGACACTAGGCACATATACACACACGTTTAGCACTGTTGGATTTAAACCACCTACCTATATAGTTACACAGTTGAGAGAACACAGTATCAAACTCAAGCACCACAGGACAAGTCTGAATCCAACAGTGACAGCGTGCCGTTTAGAAACAATGACCTCATCAGTGTGGTGGAGAGAAGATATTTGTGATAAAAGTAGATGAAATTGGTGGGGGAGCCCTCTCCCAGATTAAATATTTCTCCTGAGTGGAAGTGTGCATACTTGTGTGGGTAAATCCAGATAAACACACGTATACACAGACACACACACACACACACACACACACACACACACACACACACACACACACACACACACACACACTCATGATAGTCAGTTACAGATGTATTCGAACACCTATTTATCTAATTATACAATTTGTAGAACATTGTATCAACCACAAGCACTGTAGAAAAGGTCTAACCTTAAATGTGTGATAATGCACATTTGTAATGATCCAAATAAGTGTGTTGCAGAGAAGCTAGTGTGCATCACAGGTTTGGTTGAAAAGGCTTGTATCTTGACAAGCACAAGTAACAGGAATATGTTGATCACAAGTAATTACATATTGGTCAGATAACTTGTGTGTTTTGTCATTCATGTACAACCAAGCATTCCTGGGTGTTCATCTCAAGATGATTGTATGCAAATAGTAATAATATCTTGTGTCATTTTCAATATTTCCTAATGCCTGAACAATGTGGAGTGTGAATACAAAAAAGCTCAAAAATAAGAAAATGCATTGCTAGTAGCACTGAAGAAGCATTTGTGAAGAGGTCCTGCACTATTGTACATCATTTGCATATCTAAATGTGTTGGTGCGCAAACATTGCTTCATAGGTATATACTAGATCATTGGCCACAAGAACCTTTACAAGCCTAACTGTACAACCCAACCCAGTTGTGTCCCTACATATCATTTATTAGGAGAGGATATGTTAGAATATTTCTAAAGGTTATGTGGGAAATGTTTATTTGTGGATAGTTACTATCTGCATTTGCCTATCAGATACATGGGAGCCAGACCTGGGTTAAATTTCTGACTTCCCATTCATTGGTTAAGCTTACTTCTTATGCATTTGCATGTGTTTGTATGATATCACTGAGTAATACAGTCACTACATGATAACAGACATGTAGGTGTTATAATTAGCAGACTTCAGAAAATGCATGGAAATGCAACTAAATTCATCCTCCTATCACCTTATATGTGTATAGCAGTATTTTCCAGATGTGCCTAGTGTACTCTGCTTGTTAAAACAAAAACCCCACTTCTCAGTACTCATTTTTGTACTGCTAGGGTGTGTGCATGGCAACGTGTAGGTCCTCAAATGATGTTTACTTGCCCAGCATTTTGAGTAGATTGTGTGATTCATGACTGATAATGAGTTGACATCTGATTTACATATTCAGTTTCCACAGGGGTTAATCTGCACTATATAAGTACAAGCTTGTGCTAAGGTACCTGCATTGTAGTAGGTGAGACTGCATGGATCCACCTACAGCAGGTACTGATTTTTGACTGCTACAGTTGCATACATTTTCTGAATTTCATACCAATCCTCTGAAGATATGTAAATTTTTCTTGCTATGCAAAACTATTTTAAAAGCTATGCTGGCTTATCTTGCAAACATTGTTTAATGTTTGCATTTTGTCTATTGATGCTGTTACAGAAGGTGTAGCAGTTGTCCTTTGAAGTATGATCAGCTAATGTTGCATATATTTATATTTTTATATGACTAGTAGCAGTGGCAAAGTTACATTGTAAAACAATTGTGTTAAGCCTGTTATATATGCCCAGCATCAAAAAAGGGTATCCCAAAAGGTAACATTTTAAATTCACCACAGTATGATTGCTGCTATCTGTTGTGGAGTTACAACAATTTTTTTCATCCTTAGCAGGTTTGTCATTTAGTTTTTATGTTTATGTTTATTTTTTTTTTTTTTGGGGGGGGGAGGTCCCACTTTCTAATTATATATATATATATATATATATATATATATATATATATATATATTCCTTTGAAGTAGTAAGTTATTTATGCTAATTATGCCTACATACATTCATATTTGTTTTGTTGCCAGTTAATTTGATTATTTTCCTGAAACATACATTTGCTTTTGTTCTTTATCATCTCATACATAGATATGGTTCCAAAGAAATTTGGGTCACATAATCCTCAATTCATCAATTTCTGAGAATGAGATAATAGTGCAGCTACTTGATCAACATGGATCACGCCTCTTACTGAAGGTTCCAGCTGACAAGTACGTCTGTCAATGTATCTGTTAGCAGGTTGTTAGCAATGTCAAAAGATGTATTTGAAAAAAATATCAAGTTTAAGATGATTTTTTTAAGGAAATTGTCAATTGTTTTATATGGGAGTGTGTCGGGTCATGTGATTTAATTTAATTTATGTGTATTTAAAGAAGTCTTTACTTGGTGTTAATACTCTGAAGAAGTCTTGATAAATCATTGACAAAAGTACTCAGTTTTAATATACTTTTTGGTGGTTTATCCTGGGGTCTCTTGGTGTTTGAGGCAGCTTGCTTCATTTGGACTAGGTTAGCAATGCCATTGCTTTGGGTGGTCATCAGACATTGGGCCAGTGACACGATCACCATCGCGGCAGGATTCCACCAGTGTGTTTGCTTTTGGGGGTTGTTTTGAGCCTATACATGGTAGGTGCAGCAGCCTCTTCTCAGCTAGTTACATGTTTGTGCAGTGTTTCTGTGAATAATTCTGTATAGTCTGTTGGGAACTCTGGGTCAAGCAGGGCATTGAATTTTGAGAAATCATTGCTTAATAGGATATAGTTTGCTTTACAATAGTTTCTAACTGTAACAGGTTTTGCTGGGTTTTCCAAGGTGATTTTTATTTTGAAAGCGACAGCTTTGTGATTTGACCTCAGCAGTAAGGACGTGACACAGCAGGGGTGCAGCACTCTCCCTAATTGGTGAGAACAAGGTCCAGTATGTTTGGGGTCTATATCTTTTTAGCACATTATCAAACGTTTATTTATTGAACTTTATCCATCGAACACCATTTCAGCAAACAGTTAAATCGTCAAAACATATTCTTAGTGAAAAAGCTTCTTGGCCACAAGAGCGATCGTAACAAAAATGACATTACTTACACCCCCCCACACAGCCCCTACTTATATATACCAATTCCAAGATCGCACTACACTGTGGAAAAGGTAAATTTGTGACAATGGCCAACTAACTCCCTTCCCTGGGAAAATGTTTCGACAATGTAACTGTTCACTGAAATGGTGACTGATGGATAAAGTTTATGAATAAACATATAACAAAGTAAGTGTTCAACAAAATGATATAGACCCATATGTTTGAACCTATTGGTGAAGTGTGCACTAATTGATCAAAGGTATTTGTGTTAATAAAATCCAGGAAACTTTGTGCCTGCAAGTTGGAGACAGTATATTATAAAGGGGTAGTTAAGGTTTCCCATGAATAGTGTGTTTGGTTGGATGGGGAGTGCCTCCAGTAGGTGTAGATAAGAGTTGTGGGATTCTTGTGACATAGATGATGACCTATAGCTTATTAAGATATGATAAGGGACTACCTAAGGTGATTTGCACTTGGATGAACTCCAGGGAGTCATCCTATTTAACTAACCTTGAGGTATACTTGTTGATAATGTGGATGGAAACACCTTCACCTTTAGTCCCTATTTGTGCTGCTGATGGTTTAAATGTGTAGATGGCACTGTGTCCTTCCATTGCAACAGATTTAATTCTGTTTTATTGTCTAAGTTTGAATAATCTTTCATTGTGTGATTCTGTAGACATTTGTCACCTGCAGCATATATTTTCCATTTATTTCTGTAAATGCTAATGCATTCTAAGGCAAAATTACAGTGCAGACATATACTCAGATACATTCAGCAGTACATGTTTTGCCTCACTTTGTTTAATGCTTTTATAGGTCCCCAAATCTATGAACCTTAATAGCTGTGTGGATGAGTTGGTGGTTCACTTTAATGAAGTTAGAGAAAACTGTCAGAGTTGCATACACATTGTAGATGATCCCTTGGGCTATACATTAACCGACAGTTGATAGAGTTGTATCATTTCTTGCTGGTGTACCTTCTTCCCTCTTCTCCAGGTGGGGAATTTATTTTGATGTGTGTGCAGTCTATTGCTCTCAGAACCACAGGGAAGTGAGCTATGGCAAAGAAAGTTTGCATGCTGGTAGCTCTCTACTCTGGGACACATGGAAACCAGATATAATTCCTTATATGTTGTAGCATTGCATTAAATAATATTCTGGAGACTGAGGCTTGTGACACCCCTAAAATATCCTGTGGGTCTTTGAAAAGTGCCAGTAGCTAGTATATGTAATGACAGGAGGCAAAGCATGCAATTTTTATAAAAACAACTCAGAATGATACAAAATCTCTTAAACACATACTGTAATAATGTAGAAGAAAAACAAGAGAATTGACATGTGACTTGATATGTTTCGAATTTGCCATGCCAGTACTATTTTTTAATTTTCCAAAAACACAGCCTTCTCATGCGGGAGCGAGGTAATGCGGTATGTGACAGTATACATAATACCAACAATGGCATTTCTCTCAGAAGGGAATTGAAATCTCAGCAGTCAAGCAAATAAATCAAGCTTTTAACGGTTTCAGTGTTGATGCTTTGACAGCTAAGAAATGGTGCATAATCAGAGGAAAACATCTTTTGTATTTTCAATAGTTTCTATGGCTTAGCTTTTTTCTTTGAACTGTTTGACACTGCTGATGTGTAAAGTCTCTTGAAATAACAAAGCTGACAGTTCAGTATTAAAATTCAGAACAGAGCTGAAAAAAAAACTTTGATGCCTTATTATTTCTTTCACACATGGATCTGCTTTCTCTCTATCAAGGCTGAAGTATATCTGTAGTGAATGTTGCAATCTGTGTTATGTACTTTTATCCATCTGGCTAAGTCACCATTTTCAGGGGACACCCAGTTGGATTTTGAAATTAAGTGATTTGTTCAGTTTCATACAAGGCAAATGAAACTGTAGGAATAATACCCAGGGCTACAGGGTAAACTTGTAATTTTAATGCCTGGATTATGGCAGAAGCAGTTTCTGCTTAGATCAGCCCATCTGACCATCCAACAGCAAAAATAAATATGTAGATACTATTCTAGAATTCTGTTTGTCACTGGAATCTAACTTTAGGTGCTGACCATGAGAGGGAGGAAGGAGGTTATTTTACTTCCAATAAATAGACATGATCTGTTAACACAGAGCAGAAGTATTGGAATCTGGTCCCTGTAGTCAGCCTGTTTATACACAGGTCTTACACCAAAGTAAGTAATTTACACTCATACCAACTCTTTTGGAATCTAGCCCATAGGATTACATTCAATAAATAGTAGACCACTAATTTGGACCTTCTGTGATGAAACTTACAGGTTTATCCTCAGTTCTTGCCACAGTTTAGAGAAAGCACCTTTCATTATTTGTTCATTTGATGTGTTTTTATTGCAGATTTATTCCATCGAGGTGAACACTATGACAATGTGAGGTATTGCCAGCTATGCCAGGTGGGGTTGGGAGGGTGGCCTAATGGTTAAGGTGTTTGCCTTACAAACACAAGGTGCAGGGTTTGAGTCTCACAAGGGATAATTGGTTAGGCTTAAAATGGCTCGCGAGGGCAGTCAGCTTAGCACTAATCTATGATAGCACTAATCTATGAACCTATCTATGAACCTATGAGAAGTAGGGCATTGGATGTGTAACATATGCCATCATAGCTAGCTGGAGTTTTATAAAGAATTATATGCCATTTGTATATCAAGGTTGTATTGAAAATGTATTTGGAAAGCTGTTTGTGTGACAGAAAAAGTGCACCTGTATGTCAGGCTGTATTATAACTGTTGAAATTAATATTGTAACAGAGGGTACTGGAAGAGAGGAGGTTAAGCTCAGCTCCAGAAAACTTTTCAAAAATTATCCTGAAGTTAAATTAATTAAGGCCATAAAATTGCATCTCACATGTCCCTATGCAGGCAGAGACGAAATGTCTGTGAAAACAAGTACTAAGACGCCTTCTAGATTGCTTTTAGCAGTGAACTAATTGCTACCCTGGAAGGGTGGAAGTGTTGAAATGGTTTTATGGCTTCCAGATGATATAACACATCCTAGCAAAGCTCTTTCTGTGTGTGTATAGTAACACATATGTGTGAGGTTCTTGTTCAGTTTCTAGTAAAGGGGGGGTAGTATGGGAACCAGAAGTCAGATGACCAAATGTATGTGATGTCATTCTGTAATCAATCCAGCCTGAAATGATGTTTTAATACTAGATGAAACAGAAGTCTCAGAGCAGTCTGTTTTTGAAACTTGACAGGAAGATCACTGTGTGTGTGTGTGTGTGTGTGTGTGTGTGTGTGTGTGTGTGTGTGTGTGTGTGTGTGTGTGTGTGTGTGTGTGTGTGTGTGTGTGTGTGTCAGCTACTTGGATCATGGACACAGACCACTGGTTTCACAGAGAGAGTGGTGTTGGATTTGGCTTGGGGACTCAGCTGAGGACTCAAATCTACAGCTGTGCCAGTGAAGAGTCTTACTGGGGCCTGGAGAGAGGGAGAGAAAGGGAAACCCAGCCCCTTGGACTGACCAAAATGTGTTTCCCATTTGCTCTTAAGGGAAATTGTGCTTGGTGCATAGACCTGCATCTGGAAATACTGTGTGTATCTATTTTTATTCCAAATGAATGCCCCTCACCAGTGACAGTGGTGAGGATTCAGGCTCCTTGATTATTGGCCCGGAGGAGGGGACATCATGAGCACTGTGAAATCTGAACTGCAATGATTAGGGAAAAGCATGAAGTTCAATTGCTACTATGGCAATATTCAATGTGAGCAGGCATTTGAGACCAAAGCCCCAGTACTCTGAATGGTGAATCAGTTTCTGGCTGTGGTTCAGACTTCTCTCTATATAGCTCTCAACCTTTTGGCTCAAGATTCAAGGGAAAGAAAACAACAAAGATAATGGGAAAACAAAGGTGCAGAACTAGAGACAGTTATAAATATTACTCAGATCACTTAAAACATTAATTGAGTAACATGGCTTACATGAATATGCAATTTCTGAAGCATAAGTATGAAACTGTAATTTTGGCCTTAATGACTGACTGTAATCTTTAGTGATTTACCAAAAAAATGTATTAGGGAAAGGGTGTGGATATAATGACATGATACCAAATCAAGGAAGTCCTACAAAATAGGACAGTTGAGCGGTATGTCTTTATTTGTTTTTCTCATAAACATTTTTATTTTGTTTTCATTATAAACATACACAAATGTACATATAGCAAATACAATAAAACAATACCAAAACTATTTACAATATCTACATTCATCCATGATAAACAATCATTTGAAGTTATCGGTATTTGTTCAAAAGGTTTTCCAATTTTTGCCATGCTATTTTTTCATGAGTAATGTTATGAGTTCTAAAACAAATGGTTTGCAGTTCTTTTTTACAAACAACTTTTGCTAAATTAATAAAATCTTTAAACGTCAAATCTTGTTTACTTTTCCAGTTCAAAGTAATAACTTTTCTGGCAATTGCAAGAATTGACCAGAGTAACTGAATCTGAGATTTGGGTATTACATTAGGTATAGGAACATTGAAAAGGATTAGTGAGTTAAAATATGACAGTTATCAGACCATAAAGCATTTATAAAATATCTGAAGTATTTCCAGTATTGAATAACTTTTCTACATTCAATGAAATGTGAACCCAGTTGGCCTCTAGTAATTCATGACATTTCCAACATTTACTTTCACTGTTTTTGAGTATAAGATTTATTTTATGTGGAGTATAGAAACTCCCATTCATAAATTTCCATGTATACAATCTCCGATATAATGAAGAAGAGGTACAATACATAGAATTCAATAGCAATTTTTTAGATTTATCAGATATTTGTTCTCCATTAATTTTTACATATTAATTCCAAAAATCTTTAGAGTGTTTTCTCTTAGTATCTTATAGATACGTGAGGTACTTAATTTTTGATTATCTGTCTTTTCAAGGTTTCTAGGTTGATGTTCTCATTTTGTTTTCTATAAACTGCTGTAATGAGTGTATAAACAACCGTATTGACTATTATCAAAGCTACATAAAAGTGAGTTTAGTGGTTTAATACTGTTATTTTCATTAAAGTGATGCCAGCATATCAAGTTATTTTCCTTTAATTTTTGCATCGCATTGATGTTGAAACAATCTAGGCAATCAGGGGAGTATGCTATAGGGAATATAAGAACTAGAAATTGTTTAATGTTGTAATTACAATCAATTATATTTTAAAGTTATTAAATATTTGATTAATGCCATAAGAAAAATTATCACACTTCTTATTAAATAAACAAAATTCACGTAAAAGCAAATGAACTCTACTTATGTTAAAGTTCCTTAAGCTGATTTTCTATTGTTCTGACATCAGTTATATGAATCTCACGTATTATTTTCCAGCCAGATATATAGGTATGTGTGATCCAATGTAATATTACATTAATTATAACTGATTTGGAATAAAGATCTAAGCTAGGGAATGTTATACCATTACTGTTTCAAGCTGTAATGTGCCATTTATATGCAATCCTAGGTTTTAAGGGGAACCATAAAAATGTAAGTAACATGGAATTTATTTTTTTAAATACATTTGTAGGATGGGGTAGTATCAATGACTGTATATAAAACAAAATTTTAGGTAAAATTATCATTTTAATTAAAGAGAGACTATCCTCTATTGTGAAGAACATTTTATTCCATCTTTTGATTAGTTCACTAATGGTGGTTAGTAAATTATTGTAGTTTAGTTTAACAGGCTCTTTCCATGTAATCTTTATACTGACACCAAAATATTCTAATACATCATTCTCCCAATTAAACAAGCTATTCTGTCTTAGATTTTTGTTTACCTTTTTATTAATTAGTAATATTTTAGATGTATTATGATTACATTTAAGCCCTGAAATTCTTTCAAACTTGCTTAAGGTATTTATAACACCATGCAAAGAACCATCAATATCACCCAACATTAACAGCATATCGTCAGCAAATAATTGTATTGTAGGACAATAGTCCTTATTAATTTGAAAGACTTTTATATTTTGCTTGTTTCTGATATATGTAGCAAAATGTTCCATTGAAAGAGCACAACAATAATGGTAACAAAGGACAACCTTGTCTAGTTCCCTTTAGGATTTCTAGTGGTGAGGATAGGCATGATCCGATTTTCACATAAGCTTGTGCCCCACTATAAATTTTCATTAATAAGCTGACAAAATCTGAGGTGATTTCAAAACAAATCAGAATTCTTTGTAGATAAGACCAGCTAATAGAATCAAAAGCCTTTTTGTATATCTAGGCTGATAATAGTTAATTGTACAGCCCATGATCTGCAGGAGAGCACCTCCCTGTGGAATGATCTTGTCCACAGGGTAAACAATGTTGGCCTGCATAATGACAGTTCTGAGCAGGTCCAACATTAATGCACTGATCTACTTTGCCATGCCCGACGGCATGCTGCTGCAGTAGGGGGGACCAGCTTGCAACAGGGGGGGGGGTCATGCCACATAGCCCCCCCCAACACATGTTGAGGAGCTCCTCACCAGCCTCTGGGCACCTGCTCGGCCCAAACACAACACCCAGTGAAGAGCATAGTGGAGGTGGGTGCTACCCGCACAATGGCAGAGGAGCGTGCAGGCAAGGCCACAGGGCACATCAGTAGACCACTGTTGCATATCCATCTGCATCTGTAGAGTTAGAGCATGCATATGTGAGATGAAATATATATAATCTGTTGCTGCATTGTAGTAATAAATAGATGTGCATAATCTGTAGTATTGTGGGGTTGTACTATTGATGTACTGTAATGCTGCACCCACCCTGTGCCAATGCGACAAGTGTGGCTACTGACATCAAATCTCTCACACAATTATGTAGGTCCCTCTGGAATACCTCTGGGGCAGCAGCTTGTAGCTGGTGAGTATGGTGTTTGTTCAGGTTTGCCAATACATTGGTCATGCTATGACCACGGTATATTCCATGCACACATTTAACACACCTACCCATAATGCATGCTGTACATGTTCACGTATTGCTGCTGTTAACTGCACTGCATCACAGTTGTCACCATGATGGTGTATCTGAAGGGTATGTAAGACTCCTGTAATATAACTAACAACCTGTCATTGCAAGATGCACGGAGATGAACATAATGGTGGGACAAATGGCCTACAGTAGGGACATGTCTGAAACATCACCCTTATACAGTGCTACAACAGTGTATATACCTCTATTACAATGGCAGCTGTTACAGATCTACACTACGGCATATCACAATACTGCATTCCACAACCCTTACAACCTGTAATGTGGTCCTAACATGAGCAATGGATGTGTAATATGGAATCTTCTGTTAGGTCAGCAAATATGGGGAATATATACCTTCACAAACACTGGAAGCATATGTGTGAATACACTCCAGATAATATATTGTGGAAGCGGCTTTTGAGGTATTGACAGCATGCATTCTTCATGAGTATGGACCTTCCAGCAAATACTGGTCCTAAATGTCACATCAATAATGGTCTGCTGTCCAAGACGTTTGGCCATCAAATGTGGCCACTTACTTGCAACAGAGGCAGCCATGGCCTGCACACATCTTACAAGCCATAGAATGGATCCCATACCCAACAGGTAGCACCCAGGAGTTGGACATGTAGCCTTACCTCACCATTGCACATACCATGGCAAACAGTGCAGACAGTCATGTATGTGGCGAGGATGTATGGGACAGGATTAATGTAGAAAATAAACAGATGGCCATCCAAGACAGATGACGACACATGTTGCAAACTGGTCATGCAGGCTGCCTAGTAACATGCCACAACACTGAGGGAGTTGCAGGAATGTCTAGCAAGTACTGGCTGTGCAGTACCTGTGTCAGCAATTGCCTGGACTCTGTATAAGTGTGGCTCATGGGTTAGGGTAATCAGATGGGACAGTTGTACTACAGGAAACATCAGCCAGGCCTCTCTACAGGTAGCGTATACATAACAGCAAAGGTCCCCAAAAGGCATACCTTGCAATGTGTACTGGTGTACCAAGATCATGTTGGAAACCTACAGACAGTGTCAATTAAGATACATGCATTACACAACCAACACCTCACTCTACCTCAGGCCCAACATCCCCATCTGTACCTTGCTGGTGCCAGTGTACACCTGTATGTTTGCCATTTATTAGCAGGGACTAGGCCAGTACACATGGTGTTCAGTGTTTGGAGCACTGCAAAATGACACACATGTGTAGGCCATATTTGTCAAGCATCTGCAAAAAGGATGAGAGTGGGGGAGGGGGTGTCATCATGAAACACAACAGTGCACTGAAGCAGAGATCCAAAGGATGATATCAATGGCTGTATCTGCACACAGTCAAGGTCAGGAACTGTGGCAGACATAACCCTGACTCCACAGCAATAGTGATGGCACTGTGTGACCTCCAAGGGATATGCACATGAGTTGACCTTGCAATCATGCAGAGTTGGGGTACATTTGTAGGAAGTGTGACCAAATACTGGCAAATGCAGATGGTCCATGCTAGTATACCCCTACCAGGAATAGTGATTGCTGTAATACACATAACAGTAGGTGCAACAAACCATCATGATAAGGGTGTGCACACATATGCACCCACAAATTGTATGCATCTCAATCAGCATCTGCACAACTGACACATTTGTTTGACACTGCATTTGATTCCACAGGTCATATGTCACATATCAGGTTTGTGTAATGTTAACATATGCAGTAATGTGGTCCCATGGCATATCAAGGAAGAGGGTGCTATATCAATAAGGATGTGTACACTCCCCATAGCCATGGTAAGGTTTGAAGGTTGTCAGTGTAATTGTATTTTATTGGCCATACATGCACAGCTGATGATGAGATCTGTAAATCAGACATTAGGCATTCACAAATGACATCTGTCCACATGTCATCCCAGGTATGTGTCAGACAATCACATAGAGGCTGTGAGCAGCAGAGCAAACATAACTGACACACATATACACATTCAGCAATGGTGTGTACATTTGTGAGGTATGGTGCACAGTACATGCCAGGGTGCCAAACAGGTGTACAGCAATACTGTGTACACGGGTGCAGTGTGTTCCAGGGGAAGGGGCATCACCTACTAACACAACCCATGCATCACAGAGATGTATAATGTTGCTAGCAGGGATTGCCTATAGCTGCACTGCATGCTGTTGAGTGCCATATGTCATGCATGTTGACAAATGGGTAATGAGAGATCTGTTTGTAATATCTTTGTGCAACCTCGCCTATAAGTGTGTATGTGTGTGTGTGTGTGTGTGTGTGTGTGTGTGTGTGTGTGTGTGTGTGTGTGTGGGTGTGTGTGTGTGTGTGTGTCTGTGTCTGTGTGTGGGAGGGGTTAATTTGTCTGTAAGTGCTATCTGATGGAGTGGAAGGGGGTTGATTTACGTAGAATGCATGTGTGTGTGTGTGTGTGTGTGTGTGTGTGTGTGTGTGTGTGTGTGTGTGTGTGTGTGTGTGTGTGTGTGTGTGTGTGTTTGTTTTTGTGTGTGTGCGTCCATGTATGTACATGTGTGAGTGTGGGGTTGTTCATACCTCTCAACTTCCCTTTGAAATCGTGCATTACACAGACATGGACAGACACATGAGACACTAGGAATACCTTTCTGACATGTAATTTCAGGACAGCTGATAGTATAATAAAGTCTGCAGCATGAAACATGCATTGGGAGGGAAAACTAGACACCAGAGATACTGTTTTTATTACAATCAGCAGAAAGGTGAAGGAATACCCACATATGCAGCACTAATGATGCATTGGAGAAATATTAGGCAACACCAGAGAGTGTTTCCAAATATTACTGTAGTCTACGTAAAACGTTAATAGAGCAACAGATCTTGCATCTACTGAACAATAGTTACGTATGACACTCCAGTGTGTGACATAATTGAGTGACTGAAGTAGCCCATAACATATGGGGGCCATGCTCAAGACATCTGGACAAAACCAGGGTGAACACTGGATGACATCAGAAAGTCTTTGAAAAAACAACTCCAATCAAGTTAGAGGTAATGAAGTAACACGTCATCTTTTGTGATCACTTGTCTAAGCAATTAGAAGAATGATGCATTAATGATTGGTATTATTGACTGTAATTATTCAAGACTGATGTAGGATGGGGAACTTAAGAGAAAAAACTAGGGACATTCTGTAAACTCAGGGACAGGTAAGTAGTATGGTGGAATGTCAGGGTGTGTGTGTGTGTGTGTGTGTGTGTGTGTGTGTGTGTGTGTGTGTGTGTGTGTGCGTGTGTGCGTGTGTGTGTGTCTACTGTTAAGCAATGATGTACAGGTCTTAAAGAAGTGCATTTCTTGTTTTCCCCTCACAGGTGGTGAGGTGGGTCAGGGTCCCTCCTTCAGGCAATCTGATGTTGGTGTCCATACAGACACTGAAAATGATGATAGGTGTGTTGAGGCGCAGCTGGGGTTATCAGCAGCTGAAGCTGCACCATCGTTTGACATCCCACTGCTATACACCCCATCCCTGCACACAGTCTTAATGCCTATACATACCCCATCACCAGTGGCCATAGCTGAGGGACAGTTGGAGGTTGATGGCATGGGACAGGACAATGTGGTATCTATGGCATGTGCGTCTGGACACAGCAGCCATAGCCAGATGTCCAGCAGGGTACCACATAGGAAGATGTACAGGGGTGCTCATTGGAGTGCTGCTGGTCATCGTGCCCCTGGCAGAAGTGTCACATCTGGTACCACTAGATGCATGTTTCAGGCCATCATAGAGGTGCAGGCACATATGGAACGATACACCTGAGGCTGCAAAGGGCTACTCATTCAGCTGTTACTGAAAACATCTGTGATCTTGCAGGCACCCTCCATTATATTTCAGAGGTCATAGATAGACTGTTGGGTGAGATGGTGGGAATCCTCTACCATGGATTGTCCATGCATGAGCATAAGGTGGGAGTGGTGTGATGGCCATGTGGACGTAGTCCAGCAACACCTACAGCTGGAGGTCGGCGTGGACATGCCGGAACACAGAGCCACTCCTGTATTGGCAGTACCAGCCCCAGAACTGCAAGGGGGCACTGTCCACACCACACCACAGCAGGCCACATGCACATGGCCCTGGCCAGTCCCAGAAGGGACCCGGATCCAGTGGACATATATCATTATCAGCAGAGAGTACCATATTGTGGCTTGTACCTGGTGGTGACCGTGGAACCCGTGGCAGGCACAGTTCTTGTGTCTGTAGCTGGAGATGGTGAACTGCACACCCTGCCAGGTACAGTCTACAGCTGTCCAACAAACACCTATATATGGCAGCCACATGGCAGTACTGTGTGCGTGCATACTCACACACAATACAAACACAGCCAGGGCAACCCCGTAACTATACACACAACATCACCATGGCCAAATTAATAATTAAACCCCCTCACTCACACACATGGTGTCAAACACATGGCTCAGCCTAGGTCTCTGGCAAACCAACAACACACCCTGTGCATATGATGATACCTGTGCCACATCCCTGCCATCCATAACATCGATGCAGGGGCAGGCTAATATGGTTCTAATGCACAGGGTGACTGCACTATGGTCTACCAATGTAATGCTGTGTAACATGTTGTCAGCAGTAAAGTTTAATGCTTACATGTCAGGAAGTGTAGCTGCACAGCCATGATGCATTATAACTGTTATTAACACTGAGTGATTGTGGTCTCCATAATGCATTCCGTTTGTATTGTAGGTGTCCATGTGTCAGCAGGAGGATGGTCTGCTGTTGTATCCTACAAGGGGTATGGCACTGTGCTGACACCTTGGCTGTGCCATATTCTGGGTACAGGTGAACACATGTCACAGGTCTGTATAACAGTTACTGCATGTGCCACATGGCTGATAGGTCTGGAGGTGGTATATAAAGGTGGGTTCATGATGGCTGATGTCGACAGCCCTTCTACAGTGGACAATGTAAGTGTACTTGGTGGTACACACCACATGTTTGTGTATAATACACACACAGGCTTTGGTGTTGATGCAATACACAGAGAATACTATACACATGGATGTATGTACCTGTGCAGGAACCCATTGTAGCCTATGTAATTCCACCAAGACAGAATAGGCACAACAACACATTGGGAAATAAGTAGTCTGCTAGTTTAATGTCATTGACGATGGTACTGGCATGGTATATGTCCCCATCCTCAATGTAGTGCAATCCTCAACTCGGTAAACATAGGTGTGCTGGTGTGGGTGGTGCAGTCCTACCCTTTGGAGGGTGAAAGGTGCTGTAGAACCACACATAGTGTGATAGACAACTACTTAACCTGTTAACATGAACTGTACAGTATTACGGCCAGATAAGTGGGGGGATGCACTCAACAGTAACTGCAATGATGGTGGCTGTGTCCACAAGAGCTCACCCAGCTATATATACAAACCCCAGTATCACAGTTCACCTATACAGTGGGGAAGAGGGCATTTACACATCTACCACTAGTTGTGATGGAATGTATTTCCACAGGATGATACCTGTGAAATGTTTGCATATGCCAGGCAGTCAGATGACTTCCTGGGACATGTATATTCTGCAAACGAAAGTAAATTCCATCACATACAAACACACACTCTTACTTGGCAACACTGAGACTAGAACCCTTACCTAGGTATGTAGTGCTACTGATGTGTGTGGTCTTACTTGCACACACCACACAGCTTTTAGGATGAAATGTGTTCCAGGTTACATGTTATGTGAAGAACATCCCCAGGCCTGTGCAGTATGGTAATGGGGGATGTACTGGTTGTTTATGGACAGGACATAGTGTGAATACTGTCATATACACATTGACAAACACATCACAGTCAGACACACATCTGAGAAACTTGGGCTTATCAGTGCTAACTATCTTGTCAGTGTGTCCATTTTGTTACAGATAAGTTGCACACAGCACATGCATAACTGGGCTGGATAGCATTATCAGTTACCTGTATAGTTAATGGTGACAGTGGCCCCTATACAGTGGAACATGGGATATGTACCGGGGGTACCATGGTGTAAAGACAGTATACCCAGCATCCACACCCCAACAGTGGATATTGTAAGCACTGACACCCATGATAACACTCTAACATACCCACCATCACACATTGACCAGGACTGCAATACAACCCCTTGTCTATCCCAAGAGTGCTACTACAGGGATATGCATCTAATGCACATGTCACAGGTATAGTAGGGTGATGCATTGTCATGGCTCTCCTACAGTCAGCAACATCACTATCTCCTAATACTGTGTGTTGTACCCTACAAATATACACACATGCACACATACACACACTTGCCAGAACTCAGTGGGTATCCCATGCCTATCAAACCATTTGTACAGCAGTGTTGTGCTGGAACTGCAAGCCCCAGGTAGCCCTTAGGGTGAAGAGTGTAACAAGGTACATGCAATGTCTGGTACAGAAGGAGCCACATCTAGCTATGACAATGGGGGGTGTGGTGGGTGTGAAGGGCCTCAGGGTATTCTCACCTACAGGTCTACAAACACACAGACACTGATATTCTCAGTAATACCCATGTACACATTTGTCAGTACTGGGGTTCATCTGTGCAGGTGTTCATAGGTGTGTGCCAGGCTATTGCCCATAGAGAGATAGGAAGTGTAGGGGATGTGTGTACAGTGGTATCATGCCACCTGCCATGTGCCAGCAGGCCATCTATCAACAGATACCACAGGGATGATCCTCAGGATGAGAGTTACAAACAATAGCCAATCACCTGTTTGCCTCTTGCAGAGGGCCAGTGAGGTGCTCCAGTTGACATGTAAGCAACATGTATTACATAACATGGTCAGTGTCTGTCTTGGAAACCTGTACCCAAGCATGTTCTGTTGACTGTGGTAGTGTAGTTGAGGTATCCATGATGTGTGGTGCATACAGGGTGTGGATTCCTAGCTGTGGCATTCATAAAACAGCGGGGCAGATATGTCAGTGTCAGTCAAGCATAGATTGCCTGTAATTAGCCAAGATGGATACCTGACATCTGCACATCTGTACAGAGGACAGACTGACAGCAGCTAGCCCGCTAGCTATGCATTAGGATGAATGTGTTGACAGACAGATGTCTGACACCAATAGGTATGTCATTACTACATGACAGCAGCCCTCACTGACATGTGCTATACACACAGTAGTCTACAGTTATTTTCCACAAGTCAGATCAATATCCAGTAGAAAATATTTAATGAGACACAGCTCACACACCAGGAACATGACAGTGAGGGCTCAGAGTCCATCTTTGCATGCAGTGGTGTTTGGTTACATTACTACATTCTGCAATCTACTCTTACATGGAAAAGCAATGTAAACAGTAGTACCGTAATGAAACACTACATGCCAGTGTGACTGCATATAACCTGGGATCTACCCAAGTATGTAACACATTCAAATGGAAAAGAGTGTTGTACAAGCCATATATACTCAGGTATCCCAGACAGTAGAAGCACACCCCTTGCTACTGTAATGACAGCACATAGATGCATGTTATGTACATGGCATTAAATACACTTATTAAAGATGTCATTACCCTGCTATTTTATCAGACCAGAATGTGAGCACTGGTTAACAGGGCTGAGCCATGCTTAGCAGGTTTCAGCATTGTTGCAATATAAATGCTAAGCAGATTTGTGCACTGGTAAGCGAAGCCCGCCAAGGTGTAAGCACGTGTATGTTTAACTGTACGTTAGCAGTGCTTACTGTCATGCAAACCCAAGCAAACCCACTTAAAGCTGCTCAAAACTGCCTTAACCACTCTGTATCCAACAGCCCTTGTTCTGCCCAGCAACAAAATAACCAGCCCTTGCAGGTCTTGAACCCAGAACTGTGTACACTACAGTCACAACAATTAACCACTAAGCCATCACAGCTGTGAAAGCAGCTGTTGTTTTTCTAATATATCTGTTAGTACAAATGCAGAATAGTATTGAACAACTGCTATGACTTCTACAATAGAATAGTACATGTTAATGATATTACTGTTGAATCACGTATGTTGTTGTATCTAAATATACACACATCAGATAAATACGGTGTGATATATCTGGGAAGGTATATACAACACTCATGTTTACACATAAGGATATGGATATAAATATTTATATGTAGATATATGTGTACATGTACATACACATATATAGTCATATAAATGTGTTAATATACATCTGTATATTGTGTTATACATGTGGTCATATATAGCTTTATCTGTATGTGTGTGTATATATATATATATATATATATATATATATATATATATATATATATATATATATATACATGTGTGTGTGTGTGTGTGTGTGTGTGTGTATATATATATATATATATACATTTATTTCTATATATATATAGATATCTATAAATATATGTGTGTGTATATATATATATATATATATATATATATATATATATATATATATATGTTTCACATATATCCGGAACATGTAGTGGAGTCATACCTCAGCACCAATAGTTGCAACCTCTTAGTGCAACGGGATGTCATGTAAGTATTGCAGGTATAAATGTAGACTGTTGCTACTGTAACAGGGGTTATCTTAACAGAACTGTTTTATGTGGGAATATATTGACATGTATGCCATTAGTTACTGACAGACATCCTAAGATCATCATAGTACAGTACCACAGATATCACAGTAATGGTCCTGTGGAATACAGCAGAGATATGACCAATAAATGTGGAGAGTCTGACACACTCTGGTCTGTCCAGAGGTATACACAGAACCCCTTAGTGCAAGACGTGTGGACCAAGCCTGACAAAGTGGATAACAGCCATGTAAATGGGTATATCATGTAAATACTGGAATACATATGCTCACACAGTTTATACATTAACACATTCCTGTCTGTCCTGACACATAATAACCAGAGGAGCAGAGGTCACAAGCTCACATACTACCTACTAGTTGGTGACATACATCTGTACAGCATCCCACTACTTTGTCAGAAATACACAACAGTTATGGTGGCCCAGCAGCAGTACATCTGACAAATATCTGGACATAACATTACACTGGGTAAGTACACTGAGCTGCTAGGCATGTCACAAAGCACTGTGCAAACTACAGGCTGACTGTCACAACACTGGCTTGCATGTCTTATGGGGGAATACATATGTACCTGCAAATATAGCAGGCTCTACAGGCATGTATCAGCATGGAGTAACAGACACCTGTGTGAACGCGCATACCCACAACCAGTCTGAACACAGACACAGCCACATATGGTAAGCGTGCGTAATATTACAGTATACTGACTGTCTGATCAACACCATCCTCATATGTGCCACTCACACACTAACCCTACATATACTGGGCCAATACACAGTGTATTCCAGTGCCTGACTGTGGTATGGGACATGTGTGGGTTTGGCCCTACAAACATGTACGCCGATAGAGTACCATACACTGGAGCAACATGCACTATCAGATAGAACAGGACCAAGGCCAATGACATCTACCACAGTCTGTACACAGGCCAAGGTACATGTATGCAATACACATTCTGTTGACAATCACCATAAGTACACAGACCTCACTACTGTACACACTACAACAGAATGTCCAGGTTTTGTACTCAAATATAACCCCTACTATACATAACATGTCTAGCAGTCTGATATATCACTGGCTTGTTATCAGGTATGATGTCAAAAAATAATGGTGCACTGAACATATGCACCTGTTACTGCATGACATATGTACAAACATTAATGGAGTTGTGGCTGGAGGCATAAACACAGGGCCAATATTGACATGTTGCTGTGGTAACCTCATACATTTACTGGAGTAACAAGGTTTGTTCTGACATATGTCTTCTGAGGGATATGAAGTCAGTAACTCTCATGGCTGTCACCATGTGCTGACTGCAATCCTCAGACTATGCTACTGCATTTCAAAAGATAGGTCATCTGTGAGTAGCACAGGACATGTAAGACTCCAAACACTGTCCAATCTGCAGAGAGCCCTACAGGTGGGGGTTTCCTCAACCATATAACACTGTCATGGCAGGTATTAAATCATGTAGACCAGCCATATCCACACAAACCCTGTTAATCCAACATTACTTCAAATGTAGAAGAGCAAGACTTACATTCTGTACTCATGTCTGGAACATCCCCCTCCTGTTTGTTGGCCTGTCTCCATGGTGTATGTTGTAAGATGTATATCCCACTACACTCTGTGCTGCTGTTTGCCAAACACCGACATGGAGTCCTGCTCGCAGTGAATGAAAAGGACCAACACCTACATGATGTTCCTAGTTATAGAAGTGTGTTTCCATGCAATTAGCTATGGGAATGTTACCACAGCTATTCCACATGCAATCAGCTAGTGGGAGACTGCAATTCGTGCACAGGCCATCAGCTGATCATGAGCATCACTTACAAAACACAAGCTGCTGCCTAAGCAAAGCAGGTGCACTTTTCCACATTCACCAGAGAGGGAGTGAGAGATGCAGAGACAAAGTAAGAAAGGAAGGGGTTAGGATAGTGAAAGCTAGGCATGTTTGTGTCAAACCCCTGCTTATGTAGTGGTATTACATTTTTATGCAGTTATTGCATGCGCAGCAGAGCTTACATGTGGGTGACCTGCCCAAAGGTATATTTGAAGGTGAATGACATCAGCAACAGTGATAAAGAAGGGATGAGGTAAGTGTAGTACATGTGCCTGTCCACAAAAGCAGGTGTCAAGGATGACACAGCCACACACTCTCAAGGACTCACACACATTATCACAGTTGGCAGGGTCTGGATTAGACTTCCTAAATAACTTGTTTGCTATGCTACAGTATTACTCAGGTATCACATGCACCACAGAGGTTATCAGGCTGATATATAGGTAAAGGGTATGTCAAGGTGACTGACATCCAAAGGCATGCTTCAGTAGGGCAATGGGAGGTGTAGTGAGTGTGAATGGCTTCCAAATCATTAATCTCCACACACGCAGACACAGATTTGCCAGTACTGACATGCATGGGTTCATTGCTTCACAGGTGTGTAGTGGTTGATTGTGCCGGAAGGCTGTACAAGGCTAGGCAAAGGTTATAACTTGGCATCAGGCCACATGACAATAGTCTGCAGTGTGGCTCAGGGGTGTAGTCTCTGGATTGGCCAACACAGGTGGGTATTGTATTCACCATCCAGTCATCTAGGTTACTACTGTGGGTGGCCAGTGCTGTGCAATGCTTACCATTTATGTGTTCTATATTCCATAACATGGATGGCATCTGGGATGTGCACATGTCCTACATGCATGTTCTGTGACATGTGGAAGTGTACCTGGGGTGTCTGGGGCATGTTATGTGGACAGATTGTTATCATCTGATGTGGCATTCTTGAACTCATGTGATGAGAACTGGCAATGAAACTCAGATTGATCCTGCACCTACATTGACAGCATGATACAGGTATTCACTGGTTGTGAGTGGCAGCTGTCCATATAGGGCATGTGTATAAGGCATGGTATTTCCTTTGTGGGTTACATTTGCTGACTCTACAGTTGTTGCAGGCGTCCAATGGGGAACAAAGCAAAGTATCACTGTATGCAATTAGTTGCCTATTCTAGGGATGGAACAGGGTGCCATGTCCTCTGTAGTCCGCTGCAATCACACCATGGTTACTATCTGTGGTCAATATGCAGGGAACTACCAGCATAGTGGTTGTTGCCTAGCCAAGTGTGTTTGTGTATGAGACATGGGTAGAGTGTGCTCTCTGTGTAATACAAGGGTTGCCTATATTGTTCCCCAGTCCAATCCATAATGTCACATGTAGGGGTATGGATTGTCTACACCAGCCTCTCTGCTGTTTGACAACTGTTGTCCTTGTAAGGTGGACATTGTGACATATAATAGGTCCTCCATATAAGAAATATGCAAAACCCACCCCACACTGAGTCCTGTTATTACACAATCACAACTACCTCCACACAGGATACTGATGACAAACACACTCAGAGTCTCACAGTTGCCATGTCTGGGGTTAAAACTCCTACCTGACTAGTATGTCACACTGTAGCATTACACAGTTATAGCATATGCCATGGAGCTTACAGGACTACTCCTTTACCAAAGCTGTATTTAAAGGTGAATGACATTGGCAGGCTTGCCAAAGTAGGGCAATGGAAAGTTTAGTGACTGTGAATGGCCTCAAAAGCATTGATCCCTACACAGACACATACTCACACAGAGTTTTACAGTTGCCATGTCTGGATTATAACTCCTACCTAACTAGTACAGCAAACTACAGCATTATGCAGCTATAGCACACGCCACAGAGCTTATAGGGCTACTTCTTCACCAAAGGTATATTTCAAGGAAACTGACATCAATAGGCTTGCCAAAGTAGGGCAATGGAAAGTGTAGTGACTGTGAATGGCCTCAAAAACATTGATCCCTACACAAACAAACACACACAAAGAGTTCAACAGCTGCCATATCTGGGATTAGAACTCCTACCTAATTAGTAAATCATCCTACAGCATTATGCAGTTATAGCACAAGCCAAAGAGCTTACAATGCTGCTCCTTCACCAAAGGTGTATTTCAAGGTAAATGACATCAGCAGGCTTGCCAAAGTAGGCAATGGAAAGTGTAGTGACTGTCAATGGTGTCAAAAACGTTGATCCTTATACAGGCAGACAAACACACATACACAGAGTCTCACATTTGCCATTTCTGGGATTTGAACTCCTACCTAACTAGGATATCACACTATAGCATCATGCAGTTATAGCATGTGCCAAAGAGCTTATAGGGCTACTCTTTCACTAAAGATGTATTTCAAGGTGAATGACAGCAGGCTTGCCAAAGTGGGGCAATGGAAAGTGTAGCGATTGTGAATGGCCACAAAAACATTGATCCCTACACCCCCCCCCCACACACACACACACACACTTGCCATGTTTGGGATTAGAACTCCCATCTAACTACTACATCACACTATAGCAGTACACAGTTATAGCACATGCTATGAAGCATATAGGGCTACTCCTTCACCAAAGGTCTATTACAAGATGAATGACATCAGCAGGCTTGCTAAAGTAGGGTAATGGAAAGTGTAGTGACTATGAATGACCACAAAAGCATCAATCTCTACACACAACCAAGCACACACACACACACACACACACACACACACACACACACACACACACACACACACACACATACACGCATGCACACACAGTTGTCATGTCTGGGATTAGAACTCCTACCTAACTAGTACATCACACTATAACATTAGACAGTTATAGCATGTGCCATGGAGCTTATAGAGCTACATTTTCACCAAAGGTGTATTTCAAGGTGAATGACATCAGCAGGCTTGCCAACGTAGAGCAATGGGGAGTTCAGTGTGTGTGAATGGGCCATAAACCATTCATCTGGAAGCACACACACAACACTCAGTCACACACAGGTTTACATTTAACAGGAACGTGTATACAACTGCTAGATGAATAATGACTTGAACAGTCATGTCACACAGTTATCACAAGCACTATAGTGCTGAGGGATACCAGAAGCAAATGTCTACAGTGATTGACATTTGCACATCATGTGATTGTAGCCAATTGTATGTGTGCTTGGTGGGACAAGCCTCATGATGGGAAGCTCTTTCTGTCACTGTCTGTCACTCTCTTCCACACATCTATGTATATGTAAGTTTGGCCTATTATAGTGTGTTGTCCTTGGCTATATGTATGTATTCCTATCCAATGTATGTGCAAAGCATGACTAGTGTGCAATGGGGAGTGTGTGGACAAACATCTGCGACTGTCAGATATGTATAATCCACTGTTGTTGCCAAACATGGGTTTTATATCTGTAAGTGTGGGAGCATACCCAGTATGACCTTTCAGTATTTTGTTGTCAGACATGGGCTTCGTTTCTGTAAGTGTGGGAGCATGCCCAGTATGACCTTCTGTACTGAATATGTGAATCCATTCCAGGTAGGTTGTACTCCAGTGCAGGCTTTTGTGGTCTACACCTACAGCTAGCAATCTGTTTCTGCAAGATATCTGTAGATCAGTTGACAATATGGGGTCACAATGGGCAAAGGATAGTGGGTTACTGTAAGTAATTGTGTTTGTGCTGCTTCTGCTGCATGGTTTGGTGTTAGCAGTGATATTCAGACATATGTACTGTTTTACACTGTGATGTTTTATGTCATCAACTACTGACAGATATACATACATACATATTTGCTTGCAGTAATTTCCTGGGGAACACAGAATGAATGAAGCTGTGTCCAGTATTGTGGTCTGCAGCCTACATATTCATGCACAATCATGCCATTCTGGAGAGGGAGCTGCAGACATTTGCTGATGGGTCTGTGTAAATGGTTCAGCACCTTGGTACTATGGTGGCTGAGGACCCCATGCTTGTACATCCATTGACATAACAGTATGACCATATCCTGCTGTGGCCATACCTCACAGCTGTACAGATTCACACATGTTACCCAGAGGCAGGGCTCATATTTCTGGTCATTACCCCTTCACATTGTGGTTTATGAGCAGGTTTGTAGCCACCTATTCCTGTTTTTACAGGCAGGGATAGTATGTGCACAACGCTGAGTTTCAGACTTCACACACTCCATGACATCCATGTCACCCCCCTCTGTTATTCTATCCTCTTCCAAACATTATGCAAACATTATCTGATAAGTATCCCTATAGTTATCACTTCATCCCAGCAGTATTTAGGGGTTGATCCACAGTTCATGCAATGGGACATGGTGGACATGCTACTGGGATTTATCAACATGGCCTTGCATTGCGGTTCTGTGGACTATGTTATGTTGTTGTTTGGGAGTCTATGAGATAACATACATTGGCAGTATGGGTGAGACACAGGCCTCTGACAGAGGACTGTAGGGCTTTCTGTAGTGGTACAGGCCATCTGTAGCAGGTCAGTGTATTGTGTAATTCCTACAGTCTCAGGCTTCAAGCCACTATATTCCCCTGGGGTGACAGGGTAGGTGTGCAAGGTGTTAATGTAAATAGTTTCTGTCCTTATTTCTCCATTGGTGTGGATGCTGGCAGGGTGCTGCTTACAGCTAGGGACACACCTGCACGGGACACCTCTTCAGCATGCTACATTCTGTGGCTATTCCCATACAGAGGTGGGGGTCATATTGTACTCATTCCCAACAGCAGGGATAAGAACTGTGAGGTACCTGTGGCTGATGGTGGGGTGAGCTGGGTGCATGTGTGCTATAGAAGCTACTTGCAGCTGACTCACAGATATATGTGGGGCATTCCACTTATGCTGGCTTGTGCAGGGACATCAGAAGTTTCTCAGTACTTCATACCTGTGCCTTTTGTTGTCTGCCAGTGTTTAGCCAGATGACATCTGTATTCAATACTACACAGCCAACTAATGTCCTGCTAACCATTTAGGCAATGTAAAGTGTGCTTGGCAGCTTCAGACATATCCCCTTCCTTAGCTTTGCTAAGCTAAGGGTAAACCCGAGCCACAGAGCTCCAATTAGCTTACAGTATGCCTGACACACCCCTCTATGATGTAAGCTAACTCTTAGGCTTGCAGCATGGTTTTCCCTGCACCTACATGGTTGAGTGCAGGGTAGCCATGAGGGGAAATCTGTGATTCAATATCATTCCACTCATTTGCATAGAATCGCCTTCTAATGTCTAGTTACAATTCCCACACTGCGCCTTCCCCTCTTAGCAACCACTATTCACTGGCCTTGTTGTCTTCTGCCTGCCATTGTCTATAATGGCAAAATTGTGATTTTGCAGAAAATGCTTTTTTCAAGGTTTTACTTTTATTTTCCAGCCGATCCTGTTTGCATGCTGCTGCCCTGCACTTAAACGGCCGAAATTGGCCCAAAAATAAAAGTTATTTTTTTTTAATTTGGAATTATTTTCCATGCTAATGCCCAAATATATTTGGCCATTGGCATGCTTTCCACATTATAAATACCCTTTATTTGTAGCTGTCATGGCTCCATTTTGTAGTTTTCAGAAATGTACTCGGTTACTAACCGAGTGCATTTCTGCAGGTTACATTAATCCTGGACAGATAGCTGCCAGCTTCCTGGATCAGAAATTCACCTCATTTGCATGGTTTTCACCTGCAAATGGAGTAATTAGCATACAAGAGCTGTGTCCATGCAGGAATAGTGCAGGAGTGTATGTGCACGTCCCGGGAGCTTGTTCCTGGATCTCTCAGGGGCCATATTGTGTCCAGCAGCTCCTGCACTATTCCTGCATGCTGTACAGATCTTCCTGAATCCCAGGGTCTGTTTAGTTACTAATGGTTAAGTTATGTAACATAAGTCTGATGTTAATATGCATAATGAGTTTTCTAATGCAGCTCCTAGTTCACTAATCCATAGTCCCACCAGGGGCTCAAATATCCTAGACCTGGTCATTACCAACATGGGAGATTGATGCTCCACACCAATGGTCACCCCCTTGTTGGTCAGGTCTGACAATAAGCTAATCCCCCTTGATGTCCACATCCCAACCCCAACCCCCAGTAGGGAAACCTCCATAAAAAACTTCTCCAAAGCCAACTTCATGCTACTCAAGTCAAAAGTGACAAACTTTATGGCACCCATGCAGACAGGAGCTGAAAGTTCGACCGCTGAACCCTACACTAAGGCACTGTATAAGCACATCCACTCATGCATGAATCATGCCATTCCAAACAGAACCTAGATGGTCCCCCCCAAAAAAGGAGCCCAATCTGGTCGTCCCCTGCCATAAACAAGCTATACAGCAGAAGGAAGAAACTGTTGCAGGAAAGAGGAAAATCCAAGGATGCAAGAAAACTCCTTTAGCAGCCACAGTAAGAAGCTGAGATCCCTCATAAAATCCTCCAAAGCTAGTTATGAAAATAAAATTGCCAAAGATTCCAAGGATAACTGCAAGGCATTCTATAGTTATGTCAAGAATATAAATGGCAATGCTCAGATCTGCTTTGAGCTACAACAGAATGGTATTAAATATACTGATCCCAAGGATATTGCAAATATCCTGGCAGACCGATTCACTGCTAATTTCACCCCCTCTCACCCCATAAAGGGCCCATCTCAATGCCAAAAGATTGCCAAATTCTGGTAATCATGGCCACACAGGTAAAATTGCACTCTCCAAAGCTAAGAATACAGCATCCATGGGACCAGATGACATTCCAGGCTATGTACTACATGAACTACAAAATGAACTGGCTCCTCACCCAAGTGTCATGTTTAATCATAGTTTCACCTCAGGCTTCATGCCCAATGAGTGGCGCACAGCTACAGTTATCCTACTCGACAAGGGGGGATCCATCTTGGATGCCGGAAACTATCATCCCATCAGTCTGACAAGCCTGATCTGCAAAGCCATGGAACACATTATCATGGAACTTATAAACAAAGACATTGGCAACCTTCAATCCCTGGACACCACCCAGTTTGGTTTCATAAAGGGCAATCCTGTCTCCTCAACCCAATTTACTTCTTTGAATCAGTCACCAGAGTCATGGACAAGGGTAAGGTGGTCCACATGGCCTATCTGGACCTTGCCAAGGCCTTTGACATCATCCCCCACTCTGGAATCATAGATAAACTTACTAAGCTGGGCATTAATCCCTACATCACTTGATGGGTTGCCAACTGGCTTACTGACAGAACCCACACTGTGAAAGTAGCCACCTCAAAATCCAGCTCCAGACAAGTGACAAGCGGAATACCTCAAGGTTCAGTCCTGGGACTGCTCTTGTTTGGCATCTACTTCTCTGAAGTAAAGGCCAGCACTAAGGGACTCTGGCTAACACATTTCACAGATGACTGCAAACTGGGAGCCATTATTGAATCCCTAAATTATGTGGATATTCTACAAAATGGCCTTACAGAAACATATGCTTGGTTCCAGAGCCATGGGTTCAAGCTCAATGCCAAGAAATGTATAGTTATCCCCTTTGGGAAAAAAACATGCACCCATTAATTACCACATAAGTGGCAGTACACTAAACACTGCAAGTGTGATAAGGGACTTAGGGACACAGGTGGGCAGTGGTCTCATCTTTGATAACCACATAGCCACAACAGTCAGGAAATCCTTCTATGTGGCACACCTCATCACTAAGGGCTTTTCATCCAGAAAAAAGGAGGTCATTGTCCCACTGTACTCATCCCTCATTAGACCCATTATAGAGTACAATGCCCCATTTGATATGTACCTCACAAGACATCTGCAACAACTGGAAAGGCCACAGGAATACCTCACTAAAAGAATCACAGGCCTAAAGCAGATGCCCTATGTTGTCCGTCTAAAATAACTCCAACTATACTCTGTCGCATATCGCCTACTCAGAGGCAATCTCTGCTTAAAATACAAGGCCATGTCAAACCCAATGCTGTTGGACATGCTACACTTAATGAAATCCCAATCCCTCAGAGCCACATGGTCCAGGGATCTAAACCTGGTCATCACAATGAACAAAACATGCTGGAGGGATAGGCTCCTGACCCAGAGACTCCCCATACTCTGGAATAGACTGCCCATACATGTCAAGCTGAGCACCTCTTTGGCCCTCTTCAAAAGGAACTTTGATGATTGGATGGGAGATAGGAAATTCACCCAGGGGATCATGTCAGTTGCCCTGCTAGACAGGGGACCAGGGAAGTAAATATTCTGGGAAGAAATAGCCAGGGATATGTTATGGCTAGGCTTGTATAGGCCCAAGGGCTGATAACCTAGTACCAACCTATGAACCTATGAACTTGATGTCATTTAGTTACTAATAGTGTCATTGAATCTGCAGAACGTATGCATCTATATGAGAACACAGGCATTTTTAAAGGAGTTAAATACTTTTATCAGAACTAATTATTTACCATTTCAAGTATCTAAGTGAAGGATAAAAAAATTTCAAGAGAAAAGAATTCTAAGCTGAAAAGGTCAAAAGATGTCATCACTGTTATTTACTCAAGCTGCAGCTTCATAAACTTGTTAAAAGGCATCTAAATATGGACAACAGAAGTTTTCTCTAGTGAAGAAAAAAGCATTTTCAGTGGAAAATTCAGATTTTGAAGCTTTTAGAGTTTACAGAAAGCAAAAAAAAAAAAAAAAAAAAAAAAAAAAACATCAAGTTGCCTTGTCAGTGCATGTCATGAATCTCCACAATGAGAAGAGTTACACAGACCACCAGTTTCCTCACAAAATGTCAATATCATGAAAAAAATTAACCCTTTCATATAAAAACAGCTATTTAGAAGTAACAACAGCTGCCTCAAATCAGAAAGCATATTATAAAATTATATTTTGCTCTCTATAAAGCACCATTAATGTTTATATGTATCTAAACAAAGAGTCTAAAACATCTACACCTGGATTTACTATCCTTCCGTGCAGGACTAGCTTAGTCCTGCATGGAAGCGGCCATTCAGGAGCATGACGACAGCTCACTTTGCATATTAATGAAGGCTCACTGCCTGAGCTCCTAATCTTACATGGAGCATGTAAGAGTGCAGGGGGCGTGTCTGAGGGCAGAGCTCTCAGAATATACATGCCCCTGCAATTAAGAACAGCAGGCAAATCCTAAAATAATAAACGAGACTACTCATAGGTGTATGCATACCCCCAGCAACATCCTCCCACGTGCAATAGTTAAAACAACAAATATGAAGATTTTTTTTTTATGAAACAGTAGATGAGATTTAACCGTAGGGGTGTGGGTTTGCCCATCATTAAGCTACAGGTAATGCAGCTTAAATGGCACAAGAGGATAAAAAGCAAGATATATGCAAATGAAGCAGTACAGCAATAGTGTAGTGGGCAGAGCATTCGCCTTACGAGAAGTTATTTCCCCTTTGAGTCCCACTGCAGCACATTCCATTTTCCATGTCAAATCATGTCCAATATATTTAGTTGCATAACCTACGAAATATATATTTGTGAACTGGGGTACTGCATTAAATGTAGATGTGAGGTGTCAGTGTCATAATGTTGCAAAGTCCACAGATAAATACATGTGCCCCATACACAGGAATCAGGGATACAAATGTAAGGTAAAATGTGCAATGAATGATAACTCCATGCAGCTTCCAAATCCCCCACCTTTCTAAGACCCATTAGACATTAATGTCTAAATCAGTGCAGAGGTAAGTGGGAGTAAGCACTAGTAAGCAAGAGTAAGCACTATTAAGCAGTAGTAAGCGGGAGTAAGTATATGTAAGCACCAGTAAGTAGGTTTAAGCTCGTTTGCATGGAGGTAAGCAATGCGCACACAGGATAAGCAATATTGAAGCTAACTCCCTGTAAGCATATTAAACCCAAGGTTAGCAGTCCTTACCCTTATGCAAACCTGCACAAACTCGTTTACAAGTTCTTAAAAGTGCTTTAATCACTCTGTATCCAACAGCCCTTGTTCTGGCCAGCAACAAAATAAACGGCCTCAGCCAGGCTCGAACCCAGGACCCTGCACACCGTAGCCAAAGTGATTTACTACTCAGCCATCACAGCAGTACATACAATGGAGGTATCACCAAACAAATCCTCACCATGGGAAAATCAAACTGAACTCGTGAAAGGAATCTATATACAGTCTTTTGTTGTATAACCTACTACATAACACAAATATGTGAACTGGAGTACTGCAGTAAGGCCAGATGTGAGGTGTAATTGTAATAATGTGTTGAAGTCCTCTAATAAACACAAGGACCCCAGAGAGTGTATGTACACATGAATCATGGATAACAGACACATATATAACATGTAATGCATAATACATCAATGCCAAAAAGCAAATCTAATGCAAATGAAATATTAAGCAATGCTAAACATTGCACAGGCCAGCTTAGTAGGTGTAAGCAATGTGTAGGCCAGCTAACTCATTTTGCCCATTGGTATACCTCTTTAAACAATGCCAACCTTAGGTAAGCAGGTTTGCCCATAGCTTAGCCTTTTCAAAACCATCCAATCATGGCAAAGTGCAGGAAATTGGCCCTACTTAAACCCAACAGGTGGAAATACATCTCATAACTGGTTGTAGCTTCGCCTTGCAGGCGCCATGTCAGGAAGGGGAGAGGGAGTGCACTTTCGGGTCCAGCACTGGGGCATCCAGGAGTAAAGAGTCATGACAGGACTCCTTGTCAAAGACCATGAGCAGAGACTGCTGCAGGGCCAGTACCAGGGTTCCCAATACAAAGCAGAAGCCTTGGACTGTCTTGCCCGTGACCTCACCAGTGCCACTGGCATACACCGAACTGGTGAGCAGGTCAGGCATCACTATGCTGACCTGAAGCTGTGAAAGGGTGATCTCTTGGATCAGTGGATCCAAGAGTCTAGGAGGACAGGGAAGGTCTCAGCTGTGTGTAAGTATCACTCCACTACCTGTTTAATAATTGCCAGCTCATGTATATTATGGATAGGTATGGCTAAATATTTCTCATGTCCTTCACAGTGGCAAGTGAGCAGGCCATGAACCAGGAGGCTCATGGCTGTCGCTTGAAGAGGTTGCAATGCGAGGCAGGTTAGTAGGACTCTTGCATGTACTGTAATAGGAAATAAATCAAACTGTATTAGTGAGTCAATTGCTTGAAGAAAACTTGTATTGTTTAAGGCAAGTATTGCATACACCAGAGAATATGGCAGGAGGAGTCTCATATAGGTTGTATGTACATAAAAGCATAATAGCCTGACAATGAAGGTCTAACTGCTGTACTGCATGTGTTTACTCCGGTATCATATGGTAATGTAGAATTGCAATCACTTAATAGCACTGTTGTATTAAGCACTGTAACCCACATTGTGCAACATAAATAACAAATGTTTAGGAATGTCTGTATATGACCAGTTTGATTTATTTCCTCAACTTTCCTCACTTGTCTAGAGGAAAACAGTTTTTAGTACTTAATAAATAAGCACCTATTCAGGCATGTCTAAAGGTCAGCTCCTGGTGTTTTCTCCTGTCTACCTGATGAATCTGGGCATCTTGAGACAATGCAGCAATTGCCTCATGTACACAGACAACCCTCTCCTCCTACCACCCAACACTATGACCTGTGAAAGATGCACTTATATAGCCAAACTGGAAGCAAAGCTCTCTTTACCAAAGACAGGCCTAGACAGTCAAGAGGAGAAGGTAAACACTTGCACCGCACCACACTCATCACATAGTCCATCAAAACCTACACCACCAAAACACAGACACAGAACCACAAAACACACACCTACATTCGCGGAGGCTCTCTGTACTAATCTGCCCAAACAACAGAGTCCTCCAAAGCAGAAATGCAAGCAACCTCCACCCCCAACACAACCCAAATGACACATAGTCCACATACTCAGTATGCCACTCAACTACAGCCCATAAGGCATAACATACCCAACAATCTAGTCATAGGTGACTCTATAGTCAGGCACACTGATGTTCCACTCACCAGGCTAAACAAGGAAAAAGTTACTGTCAGCTGCCTGTCAGGTGCCAGGATTCACCACATAATGCATGCACTCAGGTCACTCCACAACAAGTACAAATATGACTCTGTCGTTGTCCATGTTGGTGTGAATGACCTGAGATGTACCTCCCTGGACTACATGAAAAGAGACATGGAGGAGCTCTCTGATCTTGTAGCCCAGGCCAGCATGACCCTAGCCCTGAGTAGCATCCTGCCATCACCCAGAATGACACCAAAGAACAAGGACAAAATGATTGACTTTAACAATTGGCTAAGCTTCTGGTGTCATTCTAAGGGAATCCAGTATCTGTCTGCCTGGGACGACATGATCAACAGACCACGCTGCTTTGCCAGAGATGGCCTGCACCTGTCGCCCTTGGGATTCCGGAAACTGGCAAAGGCTCTTGCCACCCCTATATTGCCTTTTTTAGGCAAGGTTCAAATGACAAATTCACCACTGTAACAGGTACAAGCAAGCAAAATCGGAGGGTAATGCTACTCAATGCTAGAAGACTAAACCTCAAAATGCACTCACTCGAGGCACTCCATAAAATGGAGAACACTGACATCTGTGCAGTGACAGAGACCTGGTTCAAAGCTCCAGAGAGCACCCCTGCATTACCAGGCTATAATTCATACCACACCTTTCGGCCACCAAACCCGGACCGAAACACTAAAGGTGGAGGCGTGTCCATATTCATTAAGGATATCCACACCTCCAAACTAGTTGCTCAGCATAATGCATCCGAGATTATCCAAGTTCAACTAATTCTGGGCAAAACCACAATCCAGATTGTAGCTTGCTACAGACCCCCCACCATGCCCCAGGATTCCCACTTCACTTTTCTTGATACTCTGGAAAATATTAAGGTACAACCCAGCACTATAATAATGGGTGATTTCAACTACCCTACCATTAACTGGGAAATCTACTCATGTACCAACTCTTTTGCTCAACATTTTCTGGAAATCATCAATTCCAACGCTTTGGATCAACTTATCCACACCCCCACCAGAGGCAGCAATATCCTAGACCTGGTCATCACCAACATGGGTGACCGGTGTTCCACACCAGAGGTCAGCTCCTCGTTAGTCAGATCCGACCACAAGCTAATCACCCTAGACATCCACATCCCGCTCCCACCCCCCATTAGGAAAACAACCGTAAAAAATTTCTCCAAAGCCAACTTCACGCTTCTTAAGACAGAAGTGGCAAACTTCATGACACCCATGCAGATGGACAATAGAGGTACGACTGCTGAATCCTACACAAATGCACTTTATAAACACTTACACGAGTGCATGGATCGTGCTATCCCTAACAGAACCAAGATGCTATCCTCCAAAAAAAGGAAGCCAATCTGGTGGTCTTCTACCATAAACAAACTCTACAACAGAAGAAAGAAACTGTTGCAAAAAAAGAGTAAAATCCCATGATTGGAGGAACTCCTTGGTCAGCCTCAGTAAGAAGCTGAGATCCCTCATAAAATCCACCAAAGCTAGTTATGAAAACAAAATTGCCACTGATTCTAAAGACAACCACAAAGCATTCTATAGCTATGTTAAAAATCTCCATGGCAACACTCAGATCTGCTCTGAGTTACAGCACAATGACACTAAATATACAGAACCAACTGATATTGCAAACATCCTGATAGATAGGTTCAGTGCTAACTTTACCCCCCTCTCACCCCATAAAGGGCCCATCTTTATACCGGAAGAATGCAAAGTTCCTGTAATCATGGCTGCACAGGTAAAAACTTCACTCTCCAAAGCCAAGAACACAGCATCCATGGGACCTGACAACATCCCAGGCTGCCTTCTACATGAACTACAGAATGAACTGGCACCCCACCTAAGTACCATGTTCAATCATAGCCTCACCTCAGGCTTTGTGCCCATTGAATGGTGGACCACGACAGTTATCCCACTCCACAAATGGGGGGGCCACAACAGACCCCAAGAACTACCGCCCCATTAGCCTGACGAGCCTTGTCTGCAAGGCCATGGAATGTATCATCATGGAACTCATAAACAAAGACATTGGATATCTCCAAACCCTGGACCCCACACAGTTTGGTTTGTAAAAGGCAGATCATGTCTCCTAAACCTGATAGACTTCTTTGAAGTAGTCACCAAGGCCATCAATGAGGGTAAGGTGGTTCACACAGCCTATCTAGATCTCACCAAGGCATTCAACACCATCCCCCACTCTAGAATTATAGATAAACTCACTAAACTAGGTATAAATCCTTATGTCACAAGATGGGTTGCCAACTGGCTTACTGAAAGAACCCACACTGTGAAAGTAGCAAACTCCAAATCAGACTTCAGACCAGTGACAAGTGGAGTACCACAGGGTTCAGTCCTGGGTCCTCTCCTGTTTGGTATCTACATCTCTGAAGTACAGGCTAACACAGAAGGTCTTTGGCTAACTAAATTCGCAGATTACTGCAAACTAGGAGCCATAATTGAAACTCTTAATGATGTGGACATCCTACAAAAGGGCCTCACTGAGACAGATTCCTGGTGTCAAAGACATGGTCTCAAGCTCAGTGCCAAAAAGTGCATTGTCATCCCCTTTGGTAAAAATTCTGTACCCGTGCACTACCACATAGGTGGTAGTTTACTTAACACCAAAAGTGTGGTAAGAGACCTTGGGACACAGGTGGACAGTAGTCTCTCCTTTGATATCACATCGCCAAAGTGGTCAGGAAATCCTTCTCCGTGGCACACCTCATCACAAAAGGTTTTTCATCCAGAAAAAAAGAGGTCATTGTTCCCCCTCTACTCATCACTTATTAGATTAGCTGTGTGTACAGTTTCATGTCGCTGATATGGTGGGGGGGGGTGACAGTGATGTGTATTAAGAACTGTGGTAACCTTGCTGCATGACTTGCTAACACCTGTGTCTATCTTTATGTCTTTCAGGCACAATGACCCATGGAAGGCTTCCGGCAGACTCAGCAGCTAAAAATGACATTCTGGTAAACCACCTCATACAGCACTATGCTGTCTTGTTTGGCCAGGCCGCCCATGATCAGCAGGAGTGGACTGCTCTGTGGAATGACCTAGTTTGCAGGGTCAATGATGTTGGACTGCACAACGGCAGTTATGAGGTTATGAGCGGGTCTGGCATCATTGTTCTGTCCTGATTTGCAATGGCCGTCGGCATGCTGCTGCAGTCCGGGGTGATCGCCTCACCACAGGGGGGGGCCATGCCATCCATCCCCCGACATGTGTGGTGGAGCTCCTAGCCAGCCTCGTGGCACCTGCCACTCTGCATAGCCACCAACCACTGGGTGCTACCCACACCTCGGCCGAGGAGTGTGCATGTAAGGCCACAGGGCACATCAGTACACCACTGTTGAGTATACATCTGCATCTGCACAGGTAGACCATGCATATCTGGCATGTCATGGATATAGTTTGTTGCTGCATAGTAGTGATAAACAGATGTGCATATGTGGTGGTATTGTGGACATGTATTATTGATGTATTGTAATGCTGCACCCACCCTGTAGCAATGCCACAGGTGTGGCCACTGACTTTGCATCTCTCACCCTCTTATGTAGGTCCGTCCAGTATGCCACCAAGGCAGCAGCCTGTAGCTGGTGAGTATGGTTTATGTAGATGCTTGCCAATGCACCAGGCATGTAATGGCTATGGTATATTCCATGCACACATCTAACACATCTACCCAGGATGCATGCTGTACATGTGCATGTATTGTTGCTGTTAAGAAGGGTATGTCAAACACTTGCAAGATAACTAACATCCTGTCATTGTGGAATGTGTCCACAGGGAGTAACATAATGGTGGGAGACATGGCCTACAGTAGGGACATGTTTGGAATAACACCCTTATACAGTGCAACACCAGTGTATATACCTTTAGGACAATGACAACTGTTGCAGATTTACACTATGGCATAAGATATTAGTGTGGTCCACATTATCAGCTGGGACTAGGCTGTAATATGTGCTGTTCAGTGTATGGGACACTGCAAAGTGTCACACATGTGTAGGCCTTACTTGTCAAGCATCTGCAAAAATGGTGAAGATGGGGGGTGTCAGCATGATGCACCAGTGCACTGCAGCAGGGATCCTAAGGATGCTAAGAATGGCTGTATCTGCACATAGTCAGGTTCATGAACTGTGGCAGACGTAACCATACCCCTACAGCAATAGTGACAGTGTGTGAAATCCAAGGGATGTGCACATGAGTAGACCTTGCAATCATGCAGATTAGGGGGTATTTGTAAGGCAGACTGAACATACACTGGCAAATGCAGATGGCCCACGCTAGTATACCCCTGTCAGGAGTAGTGACTGCTGTAGTACACATAACAATAGGTGCAACAAACCGTCATGATAAGGGTGTGCACACATATGCCCACACAGAGTGTATGCATCACGCTCAGCATCCACACACCTAACACATTCCGTAGACACTGCATGTGAAAGTACAGGACATATGTCACATATTGGGCTTATGTACTGTTAATATATGTGGTGATGTGGTCCCATGGTAGATCAAGGATGGGTGCATCATATCAAAAAGGATGTATACACCCCCCATAGCCATGGTATGCTCTGATGGTTGTCAGTGTAATAGTATTGGATTGGTCATGCATGGTCTGCTGATGTTGAGAGCTGTAAATCAGACATCAGGCATTCACAAATGACATCTGTCCACATATCATCCCAGGTATGTGTTGCTGAAAAGCATAGGGGCTGTGAGCATTAAAGCTGACATAACTGACACAGTACTACACATTCAGCAATGGGCTGTACACCTGTGAGGTTTGGTGCACAGCACATGGCAGGGTGCGGAACAGGTGCACAGCAATACTGTATACATGGGTGCAGTGGTATCCAGGGGAAGGGGCATCACCTAGTAACACAGCACATGCATCACACACATGTATACCATTGCTAGCATGGATTGAATATAGTTGCACTGCATACTGTTGTGTACCATATGTTATGCATGTTGACACATGGGTAATAGGAGGACTTTGTGTACTATCATTGTGCAACCTCAGCTGTATGTGTGTGTGTGTGTGTGTGTGTGTGTGTGTGTGTGTGTGTGTGTGTGTGTGTGTGTGTGTGTACGTCCTGGTGGGTAGTTAGTTTGTCTGTAGGGTCACTCTGGTGAAGTGGAGGGAGCTTGATGCATGTAGGATGCGTGTGTGCATGTGTGTGTGTTTGCGTGGGTGGTCATGTATGCACATATGTGATTGTGGGGTTGTTCATACAGCAGTACCTCCCTTTGGGGTCATGCAGTACATGGACATGGACTGCCACATTACACACCAGGAATACTTGTCATGTATGTAATCACAGGCTAGCTTATAGTATAATGGGGTCTGTAGCATGGAACACGCATTGAGTGGGAAAGTAGACACCAGGTATGCCCTTAATATCACATTCAGCAGGGAGGTGACTGACAGCCCATGCAGGCAGCACTACAGATGCATTGGGGAAGTACTAGTCAACACCAGGGAGTGTATCCATATATTACAGTTGTCACATGATAGGCTGACTGAGCAGAATATCTGACAGGTACTGAGCAATACATACACATGAAACTCCAGTGTGTGATATTATGGAGTGACCATAGTAGCCCACACATATAGGGGCCATGCTCATGATGTCCGGACATACACAGGGTTAACACCGAATGACAGCAGTGAGGCCATCTAAAACCACTACACACAGGTCAGGCAGGTAATGTAGTAATAGGACTTGTGTTGTGATTACTTGTCTAGGCATTTAGAGGACTGATATGTTAATGAGTGGTATCACTGTGTGTATGTTACCAAGTGTGATGCAGGATGGGGAACACATGGAAATATACGCGGGACTGTCTGGAAAGTCACGGACAGGTAGGTATTATGGTGATGTGTGTGTGTGTGTGTGTGTGTGTGTGTGTGTGTGTGTGTGTGTGTGTGTGTGTGTGTGTGTGTGTGTACTGTTATGCAATGCTGTACAGGTTTTAAATTGCATTTATTGTTTTCCCCCATAGATGGCAAGGTGGGTCAGGGTCTCTCCTGCATGCAATCTAATGTTGGTGTCCATACAGACACCAAAAATGATGATAGTACTGTTGAGGCACAGGTGGGGTTGTCAGGGGCTGTAACAATGCCAGCATTTGACATCTCCCTTTTAGCCACCCAATCCCGCACAAAGTTTCAGTGCCTATACATGCCCCATCACCAGTAGCCATAGTGGAGGGACAGCTGGCGTCTGGTGGCAGTGCACAGGAAAGTGTGGTAACCATGCCTACTGTGTCTGGTTACAGCAGGCATAGCCAGATGTCTGGCAGGGCACCACATAGGCAAATGTCCCAGGGTGCTCGTGGTAGGGTTGCTGTTCATCATGCCCCTGGCAGATGCGACACAGCTGGTACCAGCAGGAGCATGTTTCAGGCTGTCATGGTGGTGCAGGCATGTATTGAATGTTACACCAGACAGGGCCTAAGGCTGCAGAGGGCTGCTCTCACATCTGCAAGGGACAACGCCCGCGAACTGGCTGGTGCCATCCATGCATTAATTGAGTTCATGGATAGATGGTTTAGTGAGATGATGGCCCTCATCGACAATGGTCTGTTTGTGCTTGAAAGTATGGTGGGAGTGCGGCGATGGCCACATGGATGTAAGCCATCAATGCCAAGAGCTAAAAGTCAACGTGGACATGCTAGGACAACAAGCAGCTCCCGTAGTGATGGTACCAGCCCCAGCACTGCAGGGGGTCAGTGTCCATACTGCACCACAGCAGACCACGAGCACGTAGCCCTGGCCAGTCCCAGGAGCAACCTGGTTCAAGCCGCCATTTGTCTTCGTCAGGTGAGAGTGAGGGGCCTGTACCTGGATGTGCCCATGGAAACCCTGCCAGGCACAGTCCACATGTCCATGGCCAGAGACAGTGAACTACACCCTGCCAGGTATGGTCTGCAGCTGTCCATAGACACCTGTGTAGGGCAGCCATATGGCAGAACTGTGTTAATGCATACCCACACACTATACAAACACACCTAGGGCAACCCCATACCTGCGTACACCACATCACTATGCCCAGTATACCTCAGTACATCCCTCACCCACACACATGGTGTCAAATGTATGGCCCACCCTCGGCTTTTGGCAAGCCAACAACACACCCTGTACATATGATGATACCTGTGCCACATCCCTGTCATCTATACCATCGATGCAGGGACAGGCTAATATGGTTCTGATGCACACGGTGACTGTACTACAGTGTACCACAGTACTGCTGTGTAACATGTTGTAAGGAGTAAAGTCTAATGCATATATGTCAGGTAGTGTAGCCATCCAGCAATGATGCATTACAGTTGTTAGTAACACTGGTTGATTGTGGTCTCTATAATGATATCCATTTGTGTTGTAGGTGTACATGTGTCAGCACGAGGATGGTCTGTAGTCATATTCCACAATGGGGTATGACACTGTGGTGACACCATGGCTGTGACATACCTGGGGTACAGTTGAACACATGTCACAGGTTTGTATAACAGTTATTGCCTGTGCCACATGGACAGGTGACCCGCTGGGATGTGTATAATCTGCAACCTGATGTAGGCCCATCCACATACATGCACACTCTTACTTGGCAACACTGGGACTAGACCCCTACCTAGGTATGTAATGATACTGAAGTGTGTGGCTTTAATTGCATACACCACACAGTGTTTAGGGTGAGGGATTTTCCAGGTTACGTGTTACATACAGAACATACCCAGACATGAACAGTATGCTAATGTGGGATGTAATGGGTGTATATGGACAATACATAGTGTGGCATACCTTCATATACACATTAACAGACACATAGCAGGCAGACACACGTCCGAGAGACCTGGACCTATCGTTGCTAACTAACTTGACTGTGTGTCCAATGTGTTACAGGTAGGCTGCACACAGCACATGCATAACTGGCCTAGATTGTGGTATCACTTACCTGTATGGTTGATGGTGGCAGTGGTAACCATAACATGGTACATGGGACATATACTGGGTGTACCTTGGTGTAATGACAGTGTACACAGCACCCACATCCCCCAGTAGATATTGTACTCCCTGAAACCCATGATGACACTCTGACATACCCACCATCACACATTCGCTATGACTGCACTACAACACATTGTATATCCCAACAGTGGTACAACATAGGTTCATAGGTAGATACTAGGCTATCTGCCCTAGGGCATTTATAAGCCTAGCCAAAGTGTATTTGGCTTCTGCCTCCCTATTAGATTATCCTACTGTGCCTCTGTAAAGTAGGTCACAGAAGGTACCCTTTTAAGATTAGTTTACTGTGCCTCTGTCTAGCAAGGACACAGAAGAGATCCCAGGGGTGAATTTGCGATTTCCCATCCACGCGTCCAGATTTCGCTTGAAGAGGGTCAGCGAGGGGCTATGTCTAACATGAATTGGGATTCTATTCCAGAGTGAGGGGAGCCTCTAGGAAATGAATCTGTCCCTCCAGCATGTCCTATTTATTTTTGTGCTGAGGTTTAGGTCCCTGGAGCATGTAGCTCTAAGGGACTTGGATTTTTTGAGGTGGAGCATGTCCATTATTTGACATGACTTTGTACGTCAGGCATAGATCGCCTCTGAGTAGGCGGTAAGCAACTGAGTAGAGCTGGAGTTTCTTTAGTTGAGTTGCATAGGACATCTGTTTGTAGCCCATGATCCTCTTGGTGAGGTACTTTTGGGGTCTCTCCAGTTGCTGTAGGTGTCGGGTAAGGTATATCCCAAAAGGGGCACTGTATTCAATTATGGGCCTGATGAGCGATGAGTAGAGGGGCACAGTGACCTCTCTTGATATAGATGCAAATCCTTTTGTGATAAGGTGGGCTATATAGAAGGTCTTTCTAACCACTTTGGCAACGTGATTATCAAAGGAGAGATTACTATCTATGTTGGTCCCCAAATCTCTATTTACTTCTTCTGTACTTAATGGATTACCACCTATGTGGTAATTTGTGGGCACCTTGTTTTTCTCAAAGGGGATGACTATGCACTTTTTAGCATTTAGCTTGAAGCCGTGGCTTTCTCACCAAGCATCCGTCTCTGTGAGACCCCTTTGGAGGATGCTTGTGTCAGCTGGAGATTTGATTATGGCCCCCAGTTTGCAGTCATCTGCGAATGTTGTCAGCCATAATCCCCCCGTGTTAGCCTGAACCTCAGAGAAGTATATACTGAACAAGACAGGTCCCAGAACTGAGCCCTATGGGATGCCACTTGTAACTGGTTTGGATTCGGACATGGCACCTGTGATTCTGACCATGTGGGTTCTATCTCTGAGCCAGTTTGCAACCCATCTTGTGATATAGGGGTTGATATTGAAGCTGGTAAGCTTATTTATGATGCCCTAGTGGGGTATTGTGTCGAAGGCTTTTGCGAGGTCCAGGTAGGCTGTGTGGACTACCTTGCCCTCATCTATAGCTTTGGTAACTGTTTCAAAGAAATCAACTAGGTTTAAGAGGCAAGATCTGCCCTTAACAAAGACGAATTGGGTAGGGTCCATTGTCTGGAGGCTCCCAATGTCTTTGTTTATGAGTTCCATGATAATACGATCCATAGCTTTGCAGACCAGACTAGTCAGGCTTATGGGGCGATAGTTTCCGGAGTCCTTTGTGGCACCAGCTTTGTGGAGTGGGACCACTGTAGCTGTATGCCATTCTTTGGGTACATCTCCTGTAGTAAGGCTAAGTTTGAACAGTGACTTAATGTGAGGGTTCAGTTCTTCTTGGAGCTCATGTAAGACACAGCCTGGGACACCGTCCGGTCCCATAGATGTTGTGTTTTTTGCTTTGGAGAGGGAAGCTTTCACCTGTGCATCTGTGATGTCAGGGAGGTTACATTCAGTTTGGAAAGGCATTTGCTCCTTTTGGGGGGAGGGGGGGGTTTGCGCTGAATCTGTCTGCCAGGATGTTGGCTATGTCTGTAGGGTCGGTATATTTTGTACCGTTATGCAACAATTCAGAGCATATCTAGGAGTTTCCGCCCATGTTCCTGACATAACTAAAGAAGGCCTTGTGATTATCTTTAATGTCTAGGGCAATTTTTCTTTCGAAGCTGGCCTTTGATGATTTTATGAGGGATAGAAGTTTCTTGCTAATACTGATCAGAGATGCCTTCCCTTTTTGGGATTTTGCTCTGTCATGTAGTAGCTTCCTCCTTCTGTTGTATAGCTTATTTATGGCCAGGGTCCACCAGACAGGTCTCCTGTTTTTGGAGGAGTGAGTCTTGGTTTTATTTGGGATAGCACGATCCATGCATTTCTGCAGGTGCTCATAGAATGCATTTGTAAAGGATTCTGTGGAATGGGCTGTATTATCCTCTGGCCCAGGGGCTTTGAAGGATTCCACCTCAGTCTTGAGAAGTGCAAAGTTGGCTTTTGAGAAATATTTTACAGTGATTTCCTTGGCTGGGGGTGGGGACGGGATATGGATGTCCAGGGAAATTTGTTTATGGTCTGCTCTTACCAATGAGGGGTTTACCTCTGGTGTGGAACATAGAGTCCCCATGTTGGTGATGACCAGGTCCAATATGTTATTCCCTCTTGTGGGAGTGGTGACCAGTTGTTCCATTGTGTCAGAGTTTATAAATTCAAGGAACCCTTGGGTGAGGGTGTCTGGGCTTGAGTAGTTTTCCCAGTCAATGCTTGGGTAGTTGAAGTCACCCAATAACATAGTGTTTGGAGAGACCTTCATATTTTCCAGTGTTCTCAGGAATGCCAAGTGGGGTTCCTGTAACAGGGAGGGTGTTCTGTAGCAGGCTACAAACTGAAAGGCAGTTTTGACCACTGTTAGTTGCACATGGATGGTTTCCGATGCTTCGTACAGTGTCACTAACCTGGAGGTGTAGGTATCTTTGATGAATATAGATACTCCCCCTCCTTTTGTGCTTCGGTCCGAGTTTTGGGGCCAAAACGCATGGTATGAGTTATAACCTGGTAGTGCTGGGGTGCTCTCAGGAGCCTTGAACCAGGTTTCTGTTACTGCACAGACATCGATTTTCTCCATACTGAGGAGAGCCTTGAGTGCGTGCATCTTGAAGTTTAGACTTCTGGCATTGTTTAGCATTACCTTTAGTTTTTTTATCCTTGGGTTGTCTATGGAGGTGGGTTTGTCCTTTGAGCCTTGCCTAAAAAAGGCATTATGGGAGTGGCAAGAGCCTTGGCCAGTATACGAAAGCCTAAGGGTGACAGGTGCAAGCCGTCCCTAGCGAAGCAAAGTGGCTTGTCGAGCATGTCATCCCAGGCTGACAGACACTGGATCCCCTTTGAATGACACCAATACTTTAGCCAATTGTTGAAACTGATCATTTTGTCTTTATATTGTGGCATCATTCTTGGTGAGGGCAAGATGCTACTCAAGGTCAGGGTCATACCAGTCTGGGCTACATGATCAGAGAGCTCCTCTATGTCTCTTTTCATGTAGTCCAGGGAGGTACATCTCAGGTCATTCACACCAGCATGGACAATGATGGAGTCATACTTGTACTTGCTTTGGAGTGACCTGAGTGCTTGCGTTATGTGGCGGATCCTGGCACTCGACAGGCAGCTTACAGTGACCTTCTCCTTGTTTAGTCTGGTGAGCAGGACGTCAGTGTGCCGGACAATAGAGTCCCCTATAACAAGTGTATTTGGTGTGTTGTTTGGCCTTAAGGGCTGTGACTGTGAGGCACACTGATTTTGTGAGATATGTGACTCATGGGTATTGTTGAGGGGTGGCTGTTGCTTGGATATCTGCTTAGGAGGTCTTTGCTGTTTAGGCAGATTTTTATTTAGAGCCTCCAAGTATGTTTTTGTGTGTTTATGTGTTGGGTATGCAGATGCAATAGGTCTGTGTGAGACTGGATTTGTGGTGTGGGTGGTTACCTTTTCCTCCTGACTGACTGTGCCAGTCTTGGGTTGAGAGAGCTCTGCCTCCAGTTTGGCTGTGTAACTGCATCTCTCACATGTATTAGAGTTTGTTGGAAGGAGGAGAGGGTTGTCTGTGTACATAAGGCAATTGTAACATTGCCTCAAAATTCCCAGATTCACCAGCTGGACTGGAGAGTAACCTTGAAACTGACCCTTAGACATAACAGATTAGTATAGGGAACTGTTTTTTTTTACTGATCAGATTAGGGAAGGGAACTGATTTTTCACTTGATCAGGAAGGACCAATTGGGAGCCTAATACGTATGAGAAGTCAAGGAGGGTGTAGTGCTTTAATTAGTTAGTGTTTCCTTATAAGAGCTGAGCAAGTGCAGGGCTTTAGAAAGACAATAGAGTGATTACTTTGAGCGTTTGAACAGTTCTAAGGGAAAAAGTGAAGAGCAGACTTTGTGGAGCCTGGAATAGTTTAAACCTGTTTAGGCGGCGCTGCCCAACGCTGCTCAGTGCGTAAAACCGCGCAAAAAGAGAGTTGTAGGGTTTTAAGAGAGAGAGATCAAGGAGTTTAGAATTGACCCAAAATGGCCAATAAAACTACAGCTTCTATGTAGTAACCACTCCTCCAGGGACAGGCAGGCTGTTCAGTGTTAACCACTCCCACTGGTGAACACAGAGACTTCCCTTTAGCCCAAGCAAGCACTAGCCTTCTAGAATCTTCCAAACAGTTCAGAACAGCAAATCTGTAACTGAACTTTCTTAACTTTCAGAAAGTGGGAAAAAAGCAAGATTTATTTTGTTTTTTTTCTTTTTGTTGTAGTTTAAAGGTAGCAGAGATACACAAGCAGCAAAATAATCACAACAGTGCAATAAATGACCCCACACTTGAGTGCTAGGCCAAAATCAGGTAAAATGCAGTTTTTAGAGAAAAAAATGATTTTAAATTAAATGCAACACAGGAAATGCAGTAAACAGGCTCTAAATGTGTTCCAAGTACTGTTACTGTTACGGATATAAACTTTAGCAAGCCAGAAAATGCTAAAAAGTAGGCGGCAAAGCAGTAAAACTTAACAAAAAATCAGAAGAAAATACTTAAAATCACAAAAGTGGCTCCTTTTCTTCTCTCAGCATTTTCTCCCCTTGGTAGGTGCTTCAGCAACAACTAGCAAGCCTGAAAAGATGCCAAAACCACGAGGCAGCCGGGTTTTAAGAGAGACAGATCAAGGAGTTTAGAATTGACCCAAAATGGCCAATAAGGGATATGCAGGGATATGCATCTAATGTACATGCCACACAAATGCCACGTGTCATGCCTCACCTATGGGCAGCAACAACACTGTCTGTACTACTGTCTGGCAATGGGTATTTTAATAGGAGTGTGGCCATGGAATGCTGTACCCTGCAGATATATGGGCATGCACACATGCACACACTTGCCAGAACATAATGGGTATCCCATGCCTATCAACCCATTTGTACAACACTGTTGTGCTGGTACTGCAAGGCTCATGAGCTGGTATGGAGAGAAGCTTAACAGGGTACATGTAATGTCCCATACAGCAGCAGCCACAACTGAGTATGGCAATTAATGTTGCGGTGGTTGTGAAGGCCCTCATGGAATTCCCAAGTACAGATGTGCTAACACACAGACACTGCTATACTCAGTCATGCACATGTACACGTGACAGTACTGGGGTGCATTGCTGGTGGTGGTGGTCATAGCTGTGTACCTAGCTATTGTCCAAGGAGAGATGGGTTGTGTAGGGGTTGTGTGTACAGTGGTATCCTGCCACCTGCCATGTGGCAGCAGGCAATCTATCACCAGACACTACTGTGGTGACTCTTAGGGTGAGAGTGACATGCATCAGCCAATCCTCCAGGTGCCTCCTGCACATGGCCACTGAGGTGATCAAGTTGACATGTATGCAACATGCATTACAACACATTGTTAGTGTCTGTGATGGAGACCTGTACCCAAACATGGTCTGTTGACTGTAGTAGTGTAGTGGAGGTACCCATGGCATGTGGTGCATACAGGGTGTTATCTTCTATATGTGCCAGTTCTTACACAGCTGGGCAGACATGTCAGTGTCAGTCAAGCTTACGTTGCCTGTACATATCCCAGCTGAATACCTGCCATCTGCACATCTGTACAGGGACTGACAGTCATCAGCTTGGCAAGTAGCAATGCAGTAGGATGAATGTGCTGACAGGTAGATGTTTGACGACAATATGTATACCATAACTACATATCAGAATCCCTCACTAACATGTGCTGTACAGATGGTTGTCTACAGTTACATTCCACATTTTGGATCATTACCCAGTACTGGTTATATACTGTGACACAGCTCACACACTAGGGATACAACAGGGAGGCCTGAGAGTCCAGCTATGCCTGGAGGTATGCCTGTTGTCAGTACTAAATTTAGCACTCTACTCTTGCCTGGGTAAGCACTGTCAAAAGTAGTACCGCCATGATTCACTACATGCCAGTGTGACAGCGCATACCCTGGGCTACTACCCCTGTATGTAACACATTCACATAGATAACAGTGCTGTACAGGCCTCATATATGTCTGTGTCCCACACATGACACTCACACCCCTTGCTACTGTAATGACAGCACATAGGCGCATGTATTGTACATGGCATTGCATACACTTATTACAGATGTCATTACCCTGCTATGTTATCAGACTGGGTGGTGTGAACTGGTTACCAGGGCTAAGCCATACTTAGCAGGTATCAGCATTGCTCCAATATAACAACTGAGCTGAGCGAAGCCTACACTATGTAAGCACCCGTACATTTACCCATAGCTTGGCACTGCTTAGCTTCACACAAACCCATGCAAACGTACTTAAAGCTGCTCAAAACTGCCTTTACCACTCTGCATCTGACAGCCCTTGTTCTGCCCAGCAACAAAATGAACAGCCCCTGAACCCAGGAAACTGTACACTATAGTCATAACACTTAACCACTATGCCATGACCACTGTAAAGACAGCTGTTTTTTTTTCCAATATATATGTCAATACACATATTATAGGTTCATAGGTTCATACTAGGCTATCTGCCCGAGGGCATTTACAAGCCTAGCCCATCGTTTTGTGGCTTACGCCACCCCTTAAGTATGGGGAACTATACCCATTATTTTGCTGTGCCTCTGTCGAGCAGTGACACTGAGGTAATCCCTGGGGTATATTTGCGATCTCCCATCCATTGGTCAAGATTTCTCTTGAACAAGGCCAGCGAGGTGCTCTGCCTCACATATACCGGGATTTTGTTCCACAGCATAGGGAGTCTTTGGGTGATGAATCTATCCCTCCAGCACGTCCTATTAATAGCCGTGTCGAGGTTTAAGTCTCCCGCCCTTGTGGCTCTGGTGGATCTAGATTTTTGAGGTGAAGCATATTCATCAAATCTGGGTTTGACATGGCCTTGTATGTTAGGCAAAGGTCACCTCTGAGCAAGCGTAAGCGACTGAATAGAGCTGGAGTTCTTTCAGTCGGGCAGCATAGGACAGATTTTTGAGACCCTTTATCCTTTTGGTGAGGAACTTTGTGGTCTCTCCAGCTGCTGCAAGTGTCGGGTCAGATACATTCGAATTGGGCATTGTACTCAATCATTGGTCTGATGAGTGATGAGTAAAGGGAGACCATGACCTCCCTTGATCTAGATGAGAATCCCTTCATGATAAGGTGGGCAATGTAGAAGGTCTTCCTAACTACTTTAGCTACATGGGTGTCGAATGACAGACTACAATCAACCTGGGTCCCCAAGTCCCTGATAACTTCTTCTGTGCTCAGTGGATTGCCACCTATTTGGTAGCTAGGGTAACCTTGTTTTTCCCAAGGGTATGACTATGCATTTTTTGGCATTTAACTTTAGGCCATGGCTCTGGCACCAGTTATCCGTTTCTGTGAGACCCTTCTGAAGGATATCTGTGTCAGATGTGTTTTCTACTATGGCTCCCAGTTTGCAGTCATCTGCAAACTTTGTCAGCCATAACCCTCCTGTGTTTGCTTGTACTTCGGAAAAGTAGATGCCATACAAGAGTGGGCCCAGGACTGAGCCCTGTGGGACCCCACTTGTGACAGGCTTTGAGTCTGACATGGCACCACCAACTCTGACCCTGTGGGTTCTGTCACTCAGCCAGTTTGCAACCCATCTTGTGATGTATGGGTTAACATTTAAGCTGCTGAGTTTTTCAATGATACCCAAGTGAGGTATTGTATCGAAGGCCTTCGCCAGATCCAGGTAGGCTGTATGGACTGCCTTTCCCTCATCAATGGCTTTGGTGACTGTTTCGAAAAAGTCAACCAAGTTTAAAAGGCATGATCTGCCTTTGACAAAGCCAAACTGGGTTGGATCCAAGGTCTGCAAATTCCCTATGTCTTTATTTATGAGGTCCATTATGATCCTCTCCATGGCTTTGCAGATAAGGCTTGTCAAGCTAATAGGTCGGTCATTTCCAGGGCCGGTGGAAGCACCGCCGTTGTGAAGTGGGACCACAGTTGCAGTGCGCCACTCCCTGGGTACATATCCAGAGGTAAGACTTTGATTAAATAGCTGTCCTAGTTGTGGGTTTAATTCCTCATTGAGTTCGTGGAGCACACAGCCGGGACACCCGGGTCCCATGGATGCTGTGTTTTTGCTTTGGAGAGCAGTTTTAACTTGGCGTTGGAAATGTTTGGGGGCTGCAATCGTTTGGTATAGATATCTCTCCTTTGGGGAGAAGTTTGCACTGAACCTGTCAGCCAGTATGTTGGCAATGTCTGTAGGATCAGTAATCTTCACATCATTTTGACTAGTTCTGAGCATATCTGGGAGTTTCCTCCCAGGTTTCTAACATAGCTAAAGAATGCCTTATGATTGTCTTTTGAGTCTTTAGCTATTTTTCTCTCAAAATTTGCTTTGGATGATTTTATGAGAGCTCTTAGTTTTTTACTTATAGTGATCAAGGGTGTCTTACCTTTTAAGGATTTTGCTCTATCTTGTAGTAGCTTTCTCCTTTTGTTGTAGAGTTTGTTTATGGCTGGGGTCCACCAGAGTGGACACTTGCCTTTGGTACAGAGAGTCTTTGTTTTGCTTGGGATTGCCTTATCCATGCAGTCCTGCAGGTGCTGGTAGAAGGCATTTGTGAGTGATTCAGCGGCTTGAGTACTGTTTTCCATGGCTCGGGGGCCTTAAAGGAAACCACACTAGTCTTTCGAAGTGTGAAGTCGGCTTTCAGAAGTTTTACTGTGGTCTTTTTATTTCAGGTGGGGTGGGATGAGGACCTCCAGCGAGATTAGTTTGTGGTCTGATCTCACCAGTGAGGGGTATACTTCCGGTGTTGAACATTGTGCTCCCATGTTCGTGATGATGAGATCAAGTATGTTATCTCCTCTTGTGGGGATGGTGACTAGTTGTTCCATGGCATTTGAGTTTATGAATTCCAGGAACTTTTGGGCTAGGGTGTTTGGGCTTGAGTAGTGTTCCCAGTCTATATTAGGGTAATTGAAGTCACCTAGTATGATGGTGTTTGGTGATACATTTATCCCTTCTAGTGTTTTCAGGAAAGCCATGTGAGGTTCCTGAGTTTGTGAGGGTGGCCTGTAACATGCTACAATTTGCAGAGCAGTCTTGCCTATGGTTAATTGCACCTGGATGGTCTCCGATGCATCGTGTGTTTCCACCAGTCTTGAGGTGTGGGTGTCCTTGATGAATATGGATACCCCCCCTCCTTTCTTGGTATTGTCCGGATTTTGGGGCCGGAACGCATGATATGAGGTAAAACCTGATAGTGCTGGGGTGCTCTCAGGAGCCTTGAACCAGGTTTCTGTCACAGCACAGACATCAATGTTCTCCATATTGAGAAGGGCCTCGAGTGCGTGCATTTTGAGATTTAGACTTCTGGCATTGAGCAGCATTACCCTTAGTTTTTTTCCTTTTTTGTGTTCTAGGGTGGTAGGTTTAGAATTTGAGCCTTGCCTAAAAAGGCACTATGGGGGTGGCAAGAGCCTTTGCCAATATCCGGAATCCCAGGGGTGACAGGTGCAAGCCGTCCCTTGCGAAGCAGCGTGGCTTGTCTAGCATGTCATCCCAGGCAGACAGACACTGGATCCCCTTTGAATGACACCAGTGGTTAAGCCAATTGTTAAAGCTGATCATCTTATCTCTGTATTGTGGCATCATTCTTGGTGAAGGTAGGATACTGCTCAAGGTCAGGGTCATACCTGCCTGGGCTACATAATTAGAGAGCTCCTCAATGTCTCTTTTCATGTAGTCCAAGGAGGTGCCTCAGGTCGTTCACACCAGCATGGACATTGACTGAGTCATATTTGTACCTGCTGTTGAGAGACCTGAGTGCTTGCGTTATGTGGCGGATTCTAGCGCCCGACAGGCAGCTTACTGTGACCTTCTCCTTACTCAGTCTGGTGAGCGGAACGTCAGTGTGTCTGACTATGGAGTCACCAATGACTAGTGTGTCTGGCATTGTGTTTGGCCTTAAGGGCTGTGACTGTTTGACACTCTGACTGTGAGGTCTATGTGTTGCAGGTGCTGTGTTCTGAGGTGGTGGTTGTTTGGGTGTCTGCTTAGGTGGCCTCTGCTGTTTTGGTAGATTTTGTTCAGAGCCTCAGTATGTCTTTGTGTGTTTATGTGTATGATTTGAGGTTGTGATGGTACTATGTGAGACTGGGTCTATAGAGTGTGTGGTAACCTTCTCCTCCTAACTGGTCTTGCCAGTCCTATGTTGAGAGAGCTCAGCCTCCAGTTTGGCCGTATAGTTGCATCTCTCGCATGTATTTGTGTTTTGTGGGAGGAGGAGAGGGTTGTCTGTGTACATGAGGCAATTGTAACATTGCCTCAAAATTCCCAGGTTCACCAGCTGAGCAGGAGAGGACACTAGCAACTGATCCGTCGACATGCTAGAAGGAATAGACAAAAACTTTGAAAAGACTCCGGGTGACGTGGGTGACAGAAATGGGGGTTTGCCTTTTTGGGGTACTATCTATGACAAGAGTGCCGTATCAAGGTAATAAGTACTGTAGGAGCAAGTGCTGGGTTTAACAGATAGAGAATAGTCTACTTGGAGTCAAGTAGAGTTGATCTTTTTAGTTATAGGATACGCTGATTAGATCAGTAGTATAGTTCGAGGAAGGTAGTTTTAAGGGAAAATTTGAAGAGTGTAATTTAGGTAGCCCTAATAGTTTAAATCTGCTTAACGGCTGCCCTAGTGTGCAACAGTAGCAGCTCACAAGAAACTTCAGCTAAATCACGCTAAATCGCAAACGCCGCTTAGCGTTTTTATATCAGGGGGCTGAAAGAAGCTAGGAACTGGCCCAAAACGACCAATAAACTACAAGTTGCTGGCTGAAACCTCACAAAACTGGACCAACAGGCAGCTCAATGCTTCCCATTGATTAGTATTGAACAATTGCCTTTACTTCCACAGTTGTGTAGTACTTATTATTAATATGACTGTTGCATCACATATGTCATTTTACCATAATGTATACATAGCAGATACATACGGTGAGATACATCTGGCAGGGTATACACAACTACAAGGTTTACACATGACAGGAATATGGATATATACATATAATAGGTTGATGTATGTCTATACGTACATGCACATGTGCATTCATGTATATATGTACATATACATATCCATCTATGTATGTCAATATGTATATGTGTGTGTATATATATATATATATATATATATATATATATATATATATATTTATATATATATAATTATATATACATATATGTCCACCATATGTCCTGAACATGGAGTGGAGCCCTACCTCAATCCCAATAGTCCCAACCTCTTAGTGCAAGGAGATGTCAGGTATGTAGTGCAGGTATATATGTAGACTATTGCTACTGTGATAGGGGTTGTCTTCACAGACATGTTTTGTGTGTGAGGTCACATCTGCTTTTAACATGTGCACCACTGGCTACTGACAGATATCCTAAGGACATCATAGTACAGTACCACTGCTAGCACAGTAATGATCCTGTGGACTACAGCAGATATATGGCCAATAAATGTGGACAGCCTGACACACTCTGGTCAGTCCAGAGGTATACACAGAATCACTTAGTGCAGGACATGTGGACCAAGCCTGATAATGTGGATGTTAACAACCATGTAGATGGGTATATCACATAAATACTGGCATACATTTGCCCCCATAGGTTATGCATTCACACACCCCTGTCTGTCCTGACACATAATAACTGCTGGTACAGAGGTGCCATGGCCACACACCACCCAGTAGTTAGTGACATACATCTGTACAGCATCCCACTGCTTTGTCTGACATACATGACTGTTATGGTGGCCTGGCAGCAGTACATCTGGCAAGTATCTGGACATAACATCACACTGGATAAGTACACTAAGCTGCTAGGCATGTAGCAAAGCACTGTGCAGGCTACAGGCAGACTGCCACAACACTGGCCTAAATTTCTTATGGGGGATTACACCTGTAACTGCATATATAGCAGGCTCTACAAGCATGTCACAGCACAGAGTAACAGACACCTGTGTGAGAGTGCATAAACGCAACCAATGTGAAAACAGCCACAGCCACATATGGTAGCTAGCATAATATGACAATATATGGACTATCTGATCAACACCATCCTCATATGTGCCACTCACACACTAACCCTACATATACTGGGCCACTACACAGTGTGGTCTGATGCCTGTCTGTGGTATGGGACATGTGTGTGTTTGGCCCTACAAACATGTAAGCCAATAGGGTAACTTACAATGGAGCAGCATGTAACATCAGATAGAACAGGACCAAGAACAATGACGTCTTCCACAGTCTGTACACAGGCCAAGGTACATATTCACAATACGCGCACTGCTGACAATCACCATAAGTACACAGACCTCAGTACTGTGCACATAACCACAGAATGCCCAGGTTATGTCATCAAAGATAACCCCCACTATACATAACATGTGTTGCAGTCTGATATCTCGCTGGCTTGTTATCAGATATGATGTCAATAAACTATGGTGTACAAAACATATGCACCTCTTACTGCATGACATATATGCACAGGTTGACAGAGTTGTGGCTGGAGGCACAAACACAGGGCCAATATTGACATGTTGCTGTGATACCCTCATACATTTACTGTTGTAACAGGGTTTGTTGTGACATATGTCCTATAAGGGATATGAAGTCAGTAACTCTCATGCCTGTCACCATGTACTGACTGCAGTCCTCACACTATGCTTCTGCAGTTTACAGATAGATGCTCTGTGAGTAACACAAGAAACAAAAGGCATCACACACTACCTAGTCTGCAGATGACCCTACAGATGGGGGTTTCCTCAGAAACAGCACTGTCATTACAGGTATTAAAACATGTAGACCAGCCATATCCACACACACCCTGTTAAACCAACATTACTCCAAATGCAAAATAGCAACCTTTACAATCCCAGACATAGATAATGCAGAGATTATTATAGCTAAATTAAACATAAACTCTAGCAAAACCCTCAACATTATAGGTGGATACATACCACCTGGTAACAACACTTCTAGTGTTGAAAACCTATTACACTGGTGCTCCAATCACCCCCCCCAAGAAGCCATTATCATGGGAGACTTCAATATCTGGCTCCAGTGCTCCTCATTAAGCCCAGCTATTCACATGAACCTTAACGGGTTCACCCAAATCATCAGAACTCCCACTACAACCTGCAATGTCACCAAATGTATGTCTTTACTAGATTGGATTCTAGTAAGCACACCCCACCTTGCATCACACTCTGGCCATCTCCCTGATAACCTGAGTGACCATGGTCCAACTTTCCTCCTTCATGATTGTATCCACCCAGTGCAACAAACCACCTACCACACAATCAGGAATACAAAATATTTTAATCCTGACAATTTCATCACTGCCCTACAAAGATGCCACTGGGAACACCTCAAACATCTAACCCTAGATGAAGCAGTACATTCCTTCAGCAAGACATTTCTTGGTATTCTCAACACCCATGCACTACCAAGACAAGTTAGAGTCAAAGCCAACTACTCCCCCTGGTTAACCAAAGAAACCAGATACCTACTGAAAGACAGGGATAAAGCCCGGTCACTGTACCATAAAAACAAATCCAACACCACTAAATAAACCTTCCTACAACTTAGAAACAAAGCCAAAAAACAAGTGAAAAATAGACAAAACCAATTATTACCTAAGTATCCAAAACAAGCACCAAAAACATCCACAACAGTTCTGGGCTGCGGTTAAAAACCTATTGCAGCCAGGTAATATTGCTAGTGCCACTCCAAAAACAACTTCCAGTACTGATAGCATAGTTACCCAGTTCAACAACTTCTTCACAAGAAACCATTCTAAACTTAGCCAACAAACAAACATAAATACTTCCCCAGAATCAGTCGATGCTTCACTCCCACAAGATACCGCCATCCAATTTAAGCTACATCCAATATCCACCAGCTAAATCAAAAAGCAATGACAAAACTAAAACCTACAACATTAGCTGCTGACATCCTTCTAAATGACTATCTTAAAATCGCAGCAGAAGCCATCTCTTATCCTATAGCAATACTCATTAACAGATCCTTAGTCAAATCACAGGTACCCTCTGTCTGGAAATTATCACACATAATACCTCTCCACAAAGGGGGGACCTCTGATGAACTTACTAACTACCGTCCCATTGCCATTCTATCTCCCCTATCCAAGATCCTAGAAAGAATAGTACACACACAGCTCACAAAATACCTCACCTCACATAACCTACTATCTAGTACTCAGCATGGCTTTCATCCAGCAAATAGCACAACAACTGCCCTACTAACCTTTACCAATAAAGTTAACCAACTTAGAAATAACTCCCTATATTTGTATCATCCTTATTCCTAGACCTGTCAAAAGCCTTTGACATGGTCAACCACAACAAACTCATTTAAGTCCTTTCCTCCCTAAACATTAATGTCACAACTCTTAACTGGTTCCAAAGCTACCTAGCAGATAGGCAACAAGCCGTTCAATGGCTACAAATCCTCTTTCATACCCTCCCAGTCACAATCAGGGTCCCACAAGGCTCGATCCTTGGACCTATCCTATTCTCACTCTTTACCAATCACCTACACACTGCTACCCCAAAAGCCAACCTAATTCAATATGCTGATGACTCAACCCTGATCTGTGCAGCCCCATCCCTTACAACCCGCCAAACCCTTACAAAAGACACATTCCTCTCAGTGGAAAACTGGCTAACCAACTCACACCTGATACTTAATCCCAACAAAACTAACCTCCTAATCTTTTATCCCACTAGAACTGCAACCTCCTCCCAACCTCCAACATTTACTCTAAAAATGATACCATTATTACTCCAACTACCCACACCAAACTACTGGGGATAGTAACTGACAACAATCTAAAATTTGACCTCCATATAGACCAAACCATCAAAAAGTCCACCAGAAACTAGGCCTCGTGTACAGGAATGCCCAATTTCTAAAACTTTCTACAAGAATCACCATGGCTAGAACCCACCTGCTATCCACACTCCTATACGCATCCCCTATCCTCATCTATCTATGTAAATTAGACCTTAACAAATTAGATGCCTCCTATAATAAAATATCCAAGTTTGCCACAAAATCACAGTACAGATCACATTACTGCCAAATCCCTAAAACAGCTCGGTTGGCTTGAACTCCCACATCTCCTACACTTTAACCAGCTAAGCCTAGCCCACCAAATTCTACACCACCCAAACAAAGCTCCACCCCTCAGGTATCAAATACAGCCATACACTGCTCCTAGACCACTCTGCTCTGATAAAAATACTTACTACAAGTTACTAGAGCAAAGAACTCAGCTGGAGAAGGCCTTTTCTCCAACTATGCTGCTAAACTGTGGAACACCCTACCAACTACTCTTGCCTCAAGTTCCTCATCAAAACAATTCAAATCACTCCTGAAAACTCACCTATCTAAATCCTGGCTCTGCCCCTGCATTCCCCCAGTTTAAACATCACCTAAACTCCAATCTCACTTTCTTTACCCTTATATAACCTAACATGGTCTCTCTCTAAACTGACATCTAACACTGTATCTCCACAAAAGGAATAATGTACACTCTCTCTGTATGTATTATTTATTGTAAATGCTATTTGTGTGCTTCATTACTACTGTAAACAAAAACTCTTATTGATATAACTCATATTCAATTACTTATTCACTTGTTGATTTTCAATGAATAATTGTATGAATTGCTTTTTTATGTACAAGTCAATGTATATACCAAAGTATATTAGCCTGTTTTGTTGATTTTGTAATTATCACTGTATGACTTGGAGCTTTTCTCCCAGGGCCTCTACTGAAAACGGGCACTTGCCCAGCTGGACCTTCCCGGTAAACAAATGTAAAATAAAATAAAAAAAAAAAAATTGTAGTCATGTCAGGCACATCCCCCTCCTGTGTGTTGGCCTTTTTCCACAGTGTATGTTGTTAGAGGTAAATCCCCAATCCATCTGTGATGCTGTTTGCCAAACAATAGATCTAGGTCCTGCTCACAGTGAATGCAAAGTCCCAACACCAACATGACGTTCCTGGATATTGGAGTGTGTGTTCATGCAATTGGCTATGGGAATGCTGCCACAGCTGTTCCATATGCAATCAGCTAGAGGAGGGATGCAATTCATGCAGAGGCCATCAGCTGATCATGACATCACTTACAAAACACATGCTGCTGCCAAAGCAATGCAGGTGTAAGTCTCCACATCCACCAGAGAGGGTGTGAGAAAGGCAGACAGAGGCAAAGATAAGTCAGGGAGGGGGTGGGAGAGTAAAACCTAAGCATGTTTGTGTCACAAACCTACCAGTACAGGGTATCAAACCCCTGACTATGTATTGTTATCACATGTCTATGCAGTTATCGGATGCACCACATAGATTACATGTTGAGGAGCTCTCCAAACCTATATGTGATGGTGAGTGACATCTGCAACAGTGATATGGTAGTGATACGGTAGGTGTAGTACACATGCCTTTCCACATGAGCAAGTGTCAGCATCAACACAGCCACACTCTCTCAGGGACTCACACACGTTGCCACACTTGGCATGGTCAGGAATACACCTCCTCACTAGTTAGTTTGCCACAATACAGTACTGTGCAGGTATCACATGCACCACAGTGGTTATCCAGAGGTTATATGGAGAAAGGGTATATGGAGGAGTCTGACATCAGACAGCATGCTTCAGTATGCCATTGAGGGTTATAGTGAGCATGAATGTGGTCAAAAGCATTATACACCACAAACAGACACAGGGTGCCAGTACTGACATGCATGAGTGCATTGCTTCATGGGTGTGTAGTGGTTGTCTGTGCCAGAAGGCTATACAAGGCTAGGTGATGGGTATACCTTGGCATCAGGCCATATGACAATGGTCTGCAGTGTGGCTCAGGGGTGTAGTGTCTGGATTGGCCCACACAGGTGGGTATTGTATTCACCATCCAGTCACCTGGGTAACTATTGTGTGTGGCCCTTGCTGTGCATTGCTTGCCATGTATGTGTTCTTTAGACCATGACATGGACAGTGTCTGGGATATGCACACATCCCACATGCATGTACAGTGACATGTGGAACTGTACCTGGGGTGTCTGGCCCATGTTGTGTACACAGATTGTTATCATCAGATGTGCCAGTCCTGGCCTCCCGTGGTGGGAACTGGTAATGCACAGCAGGTTGACCCTGCACCTACATTGATAGCATGATACAGGTATTCCCTGGTGTCAGTAGCATCTGTCAATACAGGGCATGTACTTAAGGCATGGTATGTCCTTTTTGGGTCACATTTGATGGCACCACAGTTGTTGCAGGTGTCCAGTGGGGAACATAGTGAAGGGAGCATGTCTGCATGAATGTCCCTATTGTACTGATGGACAGGGTGCTATGCCCTCTGTAGTCCACTGCAATCACACCATGGTTACTATCTGTGGGCAATATGCAGGGTACTACCAACATAGCGGTTGTTGCCTAGGCAAGTGTGTTTGTGTATGAGACATGGGTTGACAGCATTCTCAGGGTAACACAAGAGTTGCTAACTTTGTTCACCAGGCCTTGATATCACATGTAGGGTTATGGATTGGCACCCCAGCCTCTTGGCTATTTCACATCTATTATCCTTGTAAGGTGGACATTGTGGCATATAACAGGGCCACCATATAAGAAGTTTGCAAAACCCATTCCACAATGAGTCCAGTTGTTACACACTCACAGCTACCTCCACACAGGATACGAATGACACACACACACACACACACACACACACACACACACACACACACACACACACACACACACACACACACACCCATGTCTGGGATTAGAACTCCTACCTGACTAGTTTATCACACTACAGCATTACACAGTTATAGGATGTGCCATGGACATTAGTGGGCTACACCTTTCCCAAAGCTGTATTTCACAGTGAATGACATCAGCAGTCTTGCCAAAGTAGGGCATTTGAATTGTAGTGATCATGACTAGCCTAAAAAGCATTGCTCCCTACACAGACACACACACACACACACACACACACACACACACACACACACACACACACACACACACACACACACACACACACACACACACACACAGTTGCCATGTCTGGGATTAGAACTCCTACCTAACTAGTTTATCACACTACAGCATTACACAGTTTTAGGATGCACCACAGAGATATACCCAAAGATGTATTTCAAAGTGGATGACATCAGCAGACTTGTCATAGTAGGGCTATGGGGAGGGCAGTGTGTGTGCATGGGCCATAACCCATTCATCTAGAGGTTGACACACCACATGCAGACACACGCAGGGTTATATTTCACAGGTACATGTATACAGCTGCTAGATGACTACTGCCTTGTACAGTCATGTTGCACAGCTAGCATTTGCACTACATAGTCTGTAATGCTGACTGATACCAGTGGCTAATTTCTACAGTGAGTGACATTTACACATCATGTGGTTGTAGCCATTTGGCTGCGTGCTGGGTGGGACAGGCCTCATGATGGATGGCTCTTTGTCACAGTCACTCTCTTCCACACATCTATGTATGTTTACGTTTGGCTTATTATAGTGTGTTGTCCTTGGATATATGTCTGTATTCCTATCCAATGTGTGTGCAAAGCATGACTGGTGCATACTGAGGAGTGTATGCACTAACATCTGCAACTGTCAGATATGTATGATCCACTGTTGTTTGCAGACATGGGCTTCATTTGTTTGTGTGTGAGCATGCCCAGTATGCCCTTCTGTATTGAATGTGTGGATCCATTCCAGGTAGTTTGTACTCCAGTGCAGACCTTTGTGTTGTACACCTACAGGTAGCAAACTGTTTCTGCAGGGTATCCGTAAATCATTTGACAATATGGGGACAAACTGTGCAAGGGACAGTGTGTACTGTAGGTGATTGTGTCTGTGCTACTTCTGCTACATGGTACTGGTGTTAGCAGAGATATTCAAACATGTGTACTGTTATAAACTGTGATGTTTTTTGTCCTCAAGTACTGTCAGGTGGACATTCTTGCTCACAGTGGTGCCCTGAGGAGCAAGGGTTAATGCAGCTGTGTCCGGTAATGTGGGCAGATGCCTACATATTCATGGTAAGTTATGCCATTCTGGAGGGGGAGCTGCAGACACTTGCTGCTGGGTCTGTGTATCCAGTTCAGCACCTTGGTGCAGTGCTGGCAGAGGATCCCATACTTGTACATCCATCAACATGACAGTATGGCCTTATCTTGCTGTGGCAATACCTCACAGCTGTACAGATTCACACAGGTTACCCAGAGGCAGGGACCATGAGTCAGGACATTGCCCGCTATTGTGGTATATGGGCAGGTTTGTAGCCACCCATTTATGTGTTTGCAGCCAGGGATAGTGTGTGCACACAGTTGTGTGTCAGACCTTGTACATTCCATGATGCCCATGCTCCCACCCCTCCTCTATTATTCTATCCTCTTCCCCCACGTTAATCATACATTCCCTGATACTTTCCCTAAGGTTATCACCTCATCACAGCTGAGTTTTGGTGTTGGTCCATGGTTCATGTAGTGGGACATGGTGGACATGTTACTGTGGTTTGTCCACATGGCCTTGCATATGGCTTATGTGGAGTGTGTTATGTTGTTATTTGTGTGTCCATGACATAACATGACATAACATGCATTGGCATTACATGTGAGACACAGGCCTTTAGCAGAGGCCTGTAGGCCATTTGGTGGTGATGTGGGCCACCTGTGGCAGGCCATAGCATTCTGTCAGTCCAACAGTCCCGAACCACCATACAGTATATTCCCCTGGGGTGACAGGGTAGGTGTGCTAGATGTTCATGCCAATACTTTCTATCAGTATTGATCAGGTGGTGTGGATGCTGGCAGGGTGCTACCTACAGCTAGGGACACACCTGCATGGGACACCTGCACTGCATGCTGCATTCTTTCACTATTGTCATATACAGGTGGGGGTCATATTTTACCAATTCCCAACAGCAGGGATATGACCTGAGAGATACCTGTGGGTGGTGTCTGGGTGCTATGGACCCTACTTGCATCTGATACACAGATATGCATGAGGCATTCCAGTTATGTTGGCATGTGCAGGTACATCAGCTGTTTCCCAATACATCAGTCCTACCACCTTTGTGATCTGCAAGTGTTCAGCAGACAACACCGGTATTCCCTACTACAGGCCCAGGGAATGTGATGCATACCTGTATGCACAATTCCAAGGGTGTGTCCATTTCAAAGTTACACACTATATACTGTATGTCTGGGGTACTTTCCCCTGTGTACTGCTTGTATATCTAGCCCAACAGCCATGTCATGTCAATCTTTCAGATGATGACACATATTATCACCATACATTTACAATGGCTTACTGCTAGCATGTGTTATACTTGTGGGAATTGTCTTTGGCACTGCAGTTGTGAGGACTTGGCCCTGTCATCAGCAGTAGTGGGCAATGGCCTCCAGGTCATACCTCAACATGCATACATACTAACCACTCTCACACAATATGAAACACACACCAACCTAACACACACATACCTGCATATTGTACAAATGCTACAATCTATCCTGCTACCTTGGCCACCTCCAGGCATCTGTGCTCCACTGGTATTATACCTACACATACATGTTACTACAATTCTACATAGGACTTGGGGGGCACACCTGACTGTTACTACATGTCTACATAGGATATGGGGGGCACACCTGGCTGTTTCTAAATTGCTACACAGGATGGGGGGGCACACCTGACTGTTACTACATTTCTACATCGCATTGGGGGGCACACCTGACTGCTATGTGTATACATCAGATTGGGGGGGGCACACCAGATCAGTACTACATTTCTATATAGGACTGGGGGAGGCACACCTGACTGTTACTACATGTCTATGTAGGGTTGGGGGGACACAACTGACTGTTTCTACATTTCTACACAGGATTGGGGGAGGGGGGTACACCTGACTGTTACTACATTTCTACACAGGAGTGGGGGGCACACCTGACTATTTCTACATTTCTACACAGGATTGGGGGGGCATACCTGACTGTTTCTACATTTCTAAATAGGATTGGGGGCACACCTGACACTAGTACACATTTGCTATGCCTGTACTGGTATGTCAGGTACTCCATTGCATTCTGTATTCTAACCTATCATGCTGACTAGAGGCATAGTAGTGTACTACAGGTCTTAGGTTTGATTGACCTACATATCAGTTTCTGACTTCCTACCCTTCAGAACTAACATCCCACTGCCTGACCTGATGTAGTCTGTCTGTGTAGGCCTGGGGGGGGGGGGGTTACCCATAGGCATAATTTAGAGGCCTTTGCACAGCCTTTGCTTGTGTTTGTCTACACCTGTCCCGCTGGCTGAGACTGTTTTTTGGGTATGTGAACCTCCCTGACTGGCATGTGTGTGTCATATGGACACAAATGTGGCCCAGCACATTTCCTGCAGTAGGTTTTGTCACCATGTGTAGTAATGGCTACTATGGTGACACTAGTATTTGTTACAAATCTCATGCTGCCATTATAGGTGTCTACTATCTGCCGGCATCACATTCAGCCACCCAATTCCCTTGCAAGCTCAGATCCATACCATAGATACAAATAACAACACATACAACTCCAAATAGCAATTGGTAAGGAGAGTGACTTACCTTGTGGGTGTGCCAGTATTGAGGATGGTGCTGGGGGCTGCCTATGTCGGATGCACACAGTACACTCCCTACACATGGTTGAGCACAGGTAGTGTCATGTTTGGCATCCATTTTACTGTATGTGTGAGTCAGAGAGAGGTGTAATTCCCTGGGTCCCTACTGTGTTAGTGTATGTGCTATGTGTTGCCTCTTTGCTAAGGCCATGGTATACTGGGCATGCCTCGATCTGCCTACTGGGGCAGGCTCAGGTTGTTCCTCCTCTGAGTCACTCTGTGCCTGTGCAGGCCTTGGCATTGGTGGCCCTGCCTTGTGCTGTTCCTGCTACAGCTGTTTCTGTGGGATCATATTGTGTAGCATGGCACATGCGATAACAATTTGGGTGCATGTAGCTGGTGAGTACTGCAAGGCTCCACCGGATGCATCCAGGCAACAGAACCATGACTTGAGCATCCCAAACATATACTCTATTATGATTCTGGCCTGTGGGTGTGCCTCATTATGGCATTCTTGTTCAGGTGTGTGTGCATTTCTGATGGGTATCATCAGCCATGGCTCCAGTGCGTAACCAGCATCCCCCACTAGATGACCATAAGGGATGTCCCCATTGGCAAATCTCTGGTACAGCTGTGTCAGATGCCAGATGTGGGCATTGTGATAGCTTTCAGGGCAGCCAGCACACACATTCATTATAATGCCCTGGGCATCGCACATGACCTGGCAGTTGATGGAGGGGAAGCCCTTGCAATTAATGTAGACCCTACCCCACTCACCAGGTGGTGCTTTGATGCATATGTGCATGCATTCTATAGCACCCACCACCTCAGGGTATTCTGCTATTTGGTGGAAGAGATGCATATTGCTGTCCAACACCTCATGGGTGTTGAGGAAATATACGTGCTCACCGGCATGTGCTGACATGGCATTCAGGAACTGGTGGAATACTCTGGATGCTGATGTCTGTGAGATCCCCATGATATCCCCAGTTGGGCTTTGGGAGGTACCTGTGGCTAGTATTCCTAGGCCTACACATACCTTGGTATCCACTGGGATGGGTTCCCCTCTGTTAGATCTGTGTGTCAGGCATGGCCGGCACAGCTCAACAATTTGCTGTAGGAGGTCCCTATCCACCCTATAGCACTCCACTATCTCCAGCTCATGTAGCCCCTCGTAGGTTACCCTGGGTCTGTACACCCTTCTCCGTCTCCTCACTCTGGGTTGGTTGACAGCATTCTCATCCTCACCACCTTCAGCCTCTTCCACATGTTGATGTCTGATAGCTGCTGCAGCCCCTATCATTCTGTTGTTTCTGTTTGTTAAAAGTTCCCTGCTTGTATACACCGGTGGTGTAGAGTATGTGGGAAAAAACAAAGGGAAAGGTGTTTGCATAGTTTATAGTTGTGTTCTGGGCTGGGTTGGTCTGCTGCCTTTGTAATTGGCTGATAGATTTCACCTGCCAGCTATGCTAGTTCTCCTCGATTACCTTCCTACTGCTGTTTTCCCTTCCAATTGCCTTCCTGTTTAAGCCCGGGAGCGCGCCACAAAAACAAAGTGCTCAAATGTGCACAGAGCTGCTATTTACTGGTTTACCTTTTTTTTTTTTTTTTAAACCGGGTGCACAGCATGCACACCTGCTAGTCAGCCTCAGACACACCTCCTTGCTTAGCTGTGCTAAGCTAAGGGCAAACCTGAGCCACAGGGCTCCAATCTGCTTACAGTATGCCTGACACCCTCCCATGATGTCAGCTAACTCCTAGGCTTGCACCAAGCTATTCCTGCTCTTGCACTGTTGGGTGTTGGCTAGCATGCAGGGGAAATCTGGGATCCAGTATTATTCCCTTCATTTGGATAGGATTGCCTGTTGATGCATAGTTACAGGTCCCACAATGAGCCACTCCCCTTAGCAACCACTATTCACTGGCCATGTTGTCTTCTGCCAGCCATTGAGTATGATGATAAAACAGTGATTTTGGTTAGAATGCTTTTTTAGGTATTTTTTCCTATTTTTTGCTCGATCCCGTTTGCATGCTGCTGCCCTACTCTTAAACAGCCGAGATTGGCTAAAAAAAAAAAGATGATTTTTTTTTATTTTTGCAACTGTTTTCCATGCCAATGGCCTTATAGTTGGCCATTGGCATACATTATACATAATATCCACCCTTTATTTGGAGCTGTCATGGCTCCATTTTGTAGTTTGCAGAAATGTACTCTGTTACTGGCGGAATACATTTCTGCAGATTACACTAGTCCTACACGGCCGGTTTCCAGCTTCCTGGATCGCAAAATCACCTCATTTGCATGGATTTCTCCAGCAAATGGGGTAATTTGCATACAGGGACTAAGTCTGTGCAGGACTAGTACAGGAGTGCTTGAGCACGTCCCTACAGCTTATTCCTGGATCGCACAGCAGACATATTGCCTGCTTGAGCTCCTGCACTAGCGTGCAGGGCTTGCTGAATCCGGGGGCTGGTTAGAAACACTAATCAGAAACACCTTGTTACCCCACCACTGACCCACTAGAAAAACTGCACTTTGGTATTAAGTCAAATTATATTATTACTGAAGAATTAGAAGACATACATCATTTGTAGTTATTTAAAAGGGATAGTATGTAAAGTATTTATAATGGGGAAAGAGAGAAAAGGAACATTAGTAACAAAAAAGAATAGGAAGAAAGAAGAGAGAGAGACAGACAGAGAGAGAGAGAGTATTTAAATACTCAATACTGTATGTAATTAGAAGAAGTAGATATAGAAAGGAAAAGAGAAAGTTAATAATAAAGATGATTCACATTACCTTACAGCATAGAGACTTTCCAGAATCAAATATATTATATGATTCATAAAAACAAAGCATTTAAAATTAGGAGGTATTTATTCATTTGTCTTTTAGTTTCTTAGTTTTGTTTGCTCCTTCCTTCACAGAACATCCATTTTTTGTAGCCTGTCCATTCAAACTCTGCGATGACCATTCCATTTCTTCTATGTCCGACAGTATTTTCTTCTTTTGGATAAATTCTTGTAGGGAATCAAAGATCTTCACACCTTCTGGCAAGGTGATTTTTATTCTTGCAGGAAAAAGAATTTGAGCTTTAATACTGGCTTTTTTCAAGGACTTAATTAGAGGAACACACTCCTTTCTTCTGGATATGACTGTAGAGGTGTAGTCATTGTCAAAATTAATAACTTTTTCACCCATCTTGATAGGGGAATTAGTCCAAGCTGATTTCAGCACTAAGTCCTTGTCCTGCAAGGAAAGAAATCTAACTATTATAGACCTGGAGTTAGATGAACACAGAGATGAAGCTGGATTTGCCTGGAACCAATAAGCCCTCTCAATTCCAAAAGAGAGGGATTCGGGCATGTTTAGTGCTGATGAAAACCATTTATTGAGGAACTGAATCATGTTAGCACCCTCTTCTTTCTCAGGAATCCCATATATTCTTATGTTATTCCTCCTTGATCTACTTTCAAGGTCTTCCAGTTTCTCAATCAGCCTGGTGTTTTGTTTTAGAAGAAATTCATTGTGATGTTCATTTTCAGTTACTCTAGTATCTAGGTCAGGTATTGTTTCCTTTAAGGCAAGAATCTGTTCAGATTGTTTTTTACTAACTCATTTAGAAGTTCCAATTGTTTACTTCATTCTTGTTTGGTAATATCCATTTTGTTTTCGAATTTGTCCATTTTTAGTGACAGTTCTTGGATGTTTGTCATTATAAGATGTAGTTCTTTCTTCACTGCAGTCTCCTCGTGTGGGGTCTTCACGTTGCTCATGCTTTAGTGACAGTTCTTGGATGTTTGTTATTATAAGATGTAGTTCTTTCTTCACTGCACTCTCCTGGTGTGGGTTCTTCACGTTGCTCATGTTTTTAGTGACAGTTCTTGGATGTTTGTTATTATAAGATGTAGTTCTTTCTTCACTGCACTCTCCTGGTGTGGGTTCTTCACGTTGCTCATGTTTTTAGTGACAGTTCTTGGATGTTTGTTATTATAAGATGTAGTTCTTTCTTCACTGCACTCTCCTGGTGTGGGTTCTTCACGTTGCTCATGTTTTTAGTGACAGTTCTTGGATGTTTGTTATTATAAGATGTAGTTCTTTCTTCACTGCACTCTCCTGGTGTGGGTTCTTCACGTTGCTCATGTTTTTGGTGACAGTTCTTGGATGTTTGTTATTATAAGATGTAGTTCTTTCTTCACTGCACTCTCCTGGTGTGGGTTCTTCACGTTGCTCATGTTTTTAGTGACAGTTCTTGGATGTTTGTTATTATAAGATGTAGTTCTTTCTTCACTGCACTCTCCTGGTGTGGGTTCTTCACGTTGCTCATGTTTTTAGTGACAGTTCTTGGATGTTTGTTATTATAAGATGTAGTTCTTTCTTCACTGCACTCTCCTGGTGTGGGTTCTTCACGTTGCTCATGTTTTAGTGACAGTTCTTGGATGTTTGTTATTATAAGATGTAGTTCTTTCTTCACTGCACTCTCCTGGTGTGGGTTCTTCACGTTGCTCATGTTTTAGTGACAGTTCTTGGATGTTTGTTATTATAAGATGTAGTTCTTTCTTCACTGCACTCTCCTGGTGTGGGTTCTTCACGTTGCTCATGTTTTTAGTGACAGTTCTTGGATGTTTGTTATTATAAGATGTAGTTCTTTCTTCACTGCACTCTCCTGGTGTGGGTTCTTCACGTTGCTCATGTTTTTAGTGACAGTTCTTGGATGTTTGTTATTATAAGATGTAGTTCTTTCTTCACTGCACTCTCCTGGTGTGGGTTCTTCACGTTGCTCATGTTTTTAGTGACAGTTCTTGGATGTTTGTTATTATAAGATGTAGTTCTTTCTTCACTGCACTCTCCTGGTGTGGGTTCTTCACGTTGCTCATGTTTTTAGTGACAGTTCTTGGATGTTTGTTATTATAAGATGTAGTTCTTTCTTCACTGCACTCTCCTGGTGTGGGTTCTTCACGTTGCTCATGTTTTAGTGACAGTTCTTGGATGTTTGTTATTATAAGATGTAGTTCTTTCTTCACTGCACTCTCCTGGTGTGGGTTCTTCACGTTGCTCATGTTTTTAGTGACAGTTCTTGGATGTTTGTTATTATAAGATGTAGTTCTTTCTTCACTGCACTCTCCTGGTGTGGGTTCTTCACGTTGCTCATGTTTTTAGTGACAGTTCTTGGATGTTTGTTATTATAAGATGTAGTTCTTTCTTCACTGCACTCTCCTGGTGTGGGTTCTTCACGTTGCTCATGTTCTAGTGACAGTTCTTGGATGTTTGTTATTATAAGATGTAGTTCTTTCTTCACTGCACTCTCCTGGTGTGGGTTCTTCACGTTGCTCATGTTTTTAGTGACAGTTCTTGGATGTTTGTTATTATAAGATGTAGTTCTTTCTTCACTGCACTCTCCTGGTGTGGGTTCTTCACGTTGCTCATGTTTTTAGTGACAGTTCTTGGATGTTTGTTATTATAAGATGTAGTTCTTTCTTCACTGCACTCTCCTGGTGTGGGTTCTTCACGTTGCTCATGTTTTTAGTGACAGTTCTTGGATGTTTGTTATTATAAGATGTAGTTCTTTCTTCACTGCACTCTCCTGGTGTGGGTTCTTCACGTTGCTCATGTTTTTAGTGACAGTTCTTGGATGTTTGTTATTATAAGATGTAGTTCTTTCTTCACTGCACTCTCCTGGTGTGGGTTCTTCACGTTGCTCATGTTTTTAGTGACAGTTCTTGGATGTTTGTTATTATAAGATGTAGTTCTTTCTTCACTGCACTCTCCTGGTGTGGGTTCTTCACGTTGCTCATGTTTTTAGTGACAGTTCTTGGATGTTTGTTATTATAAGATGTAGTTCTTTCTTCACTGCACTCTCCTGGTGTGGGTTCTTCACGTTGCTCATGTTTTAGTGACAGTTCTTGGATGTTTGTTATTATAAGATGTAGTTCTTTCTTCACTGCACTCTCCTGGTGTGGGTTCTTCACGTTGCTCATGTTTTTAGTGACAGTTCTTGGATGTTTGTTATTATAAGATGTAGTTCTTTCTTCACTGCACTCTCCTGGTGTGGGTTCTTCACGTTGCTCATGTTTTTAGTGACAGTTCTTGGATGTTTGTTATTATAAGATGTAGTTCTTTCTTCACTGCACTCTCCTGGTGTGGGTTCTTCACGTTGCTCATGTTTTTAGTGACAGTTCTTGGATGTTTGTTATTATAAGATGTAGTTCTTTCTTCACTGCACTCTCCTGGTGTGGGTTCTTCACGTTGCTCATGTTTTTAGTGACAGTTCTTGGATGTTTGTTATTATAAGATGTAGTTCTTTCTTCACTGCACTCTCCTGGTGTGGGTTCTTCACGTTGCTCATGTTTTTAGTGACAGTTCTTGGATGTTTGTTATTATAAGATGTAGTTCTTTCTTCACTGCACTCTCCTGGTGTGGGTTCTTCACGTTGCTCATGTTTTTAGTGACAGTTCTTGGATGTTTGTTATTATAAGATGTAGTTCTTTCTTCACTGCACTCTCCTGGTGTGGGTTCTTCACGTTGCTCATGTTTTTAGTGACAGTTCTTGGATGTTTGTTATTATAAGATGTAGTTCTTTCTTCACTGCACTCTCCTGGTGTGGGTTCTTCACGTTGCTCATGTTTTTAGTGACAGTTCTTGGATGTTTGTTATTATAAGATGTAGTTCTTTCTTCACTGCACTCTCCTGGTGTGGGTTCTTCACGTTGCTCATGTTTTTAGTGACAGTTCTTGGATGTTTGTTATTATAAGATGTAGTTCTTTCTTCACTGCACTCTCCTGGTGTGGGTTCTTCACGTTGCTCATGTTTTAGTGACAGTTCTTGGATGTTTGTTATTATAAGATGTAGTTCTTTCTTCACTGCACTCTCCTGGTGTGGGTTCTTCACGTTGCTCATGTTTTTAGTGACAGTTCTTGGATGTTTGTTATTATAAGATGTAGTTCTTTCTTCACTGCACTCTCCTGGTGTGGGTTCTTCACGTTGCTCATGTTTTTAGTGACAGTTCTTGGATGTTTGTTATTATAAGATGTAGTTCTTTCTTCACTGCACTCTCCTGGTGTGGGTTCTTCACGTTGCTCATGTTTTTAGTGACAGTTCTTGGATGTTTGTTATTATAAGATGTAGTTCTTTCTTCACTGCACTCTCCTGGTGTGGGTTCTTCACGTTGCTCATGTTTTTAGTGACAGTTCTTGGATGTTTGTTATTATAAGATGTAGTTCTTTCTTCACTGCACTCTCCTGGTGTGGGTTCTTCACGTTGCTCATGTTTTTAGTGACAGTTCTTGGATGTCTGTTATTATAAGATGTAGTTCTTTCTTCACTGCACTCTCCTGGTGTGGGTTCTTCACGTTGCTCATGTTTTTAGTGACAGTTCTTGGATGTTTGTTATTATAAGATGTAGTTCTTTCTTCACTGCACTCTCCTGGTGTGGGTTCTTCACGTTGCTCATGTTTTTAGTGACAGTTCTTGGATGTTTGTTATTATAAGATGCAGTTCTTTCTTCACTGCACTCTCCTGGTGTGGGTTCTTCACGTTGCTCATGTTTTTAGTGACAGTGCTTGGATGTTTGTTATTATAAGATGTAGTTCTTTCTTCACTGCACTCTCCTGGTGTGGGTTCTTCACGTTGCTCATGTTTTTAGTGACAGTTCTTGGATGTTTGTTATTATAAGATGTAGTTCTTTCTTCACTGCACTCTCCTGGTGTGGGTTCTTCACGTTGCTCATGTTTTTAGTGACAGTTCTTGGATGTTTGTTATTATAAGATGTAGTTCTTTCTTCACTGCACTCTCCTGGTGTGGGTTCTTCACGTTGCTCATGTTTTAGTGACAGTTCTTGGATGTTTGTTGTTATAAGATGTAGTTCTTTCTTCACTGCACTCTCCTCGTGTGGGGTCTTCGAGTTGCTCATGTTAAGATCTTCAGTAGAAAACTTCTTGACAGGAATGATTAAAAAATTCTCGACTATGTATTCATTTTTGAAAATAATAGTCTATCTTAATTTAACATTTAGTATACTTTTAGTTATATTTTTCTAAAAATTAAAGTATATTTCCTTTCAGGATATTAAAATCTAAGCAGAGCTATGGATTTCTGCTGCTATCAGACTGGCATCTTGGCCACGCCCCCAGCTGTATGTCTTTATGACAGAAGTTTGGACTTAATGAAGTAAACACATGTTTACATTCATAGTCCAGAGAGACACAACAACACTATAGTAGTTAGATGATGTGCTTTCATTTCTGAGCTTCAATGTTCATAAAGTGAAGAAATTGCAAGAGGAAGGCAATGATCATTTTGTCTGGTAAAAAAACTGTTTTCACCATGCAGGCTTCACTGGCATATATTGTTTTGAGGCCTGACGATAATACATGTAATCTAAGTTTGAGAAAAAAAAAACATTTGCTGAAGATTCATCTGCTGGAGTGAGGAAAGCATGCTAAAATGATGTTGTCTGTTTTGGGGTCAAGTGTGCTTGACCTCTTATTGCATGAGTTTCCTTTGGTAGAGAACCAGAAGCTAGCAATATCTGACAGCCTGTATGAAGGCTGACTGCAGTCCATGGAGTTATATATATATATATATATATATGAATTAATCAAACACATTTTGATTGGAGGCAGCAGAAGTATGCTATTTGAAAATATATTCTAATTACTGTTTTTTGTTCTCTCACAAGCAAAACCTTCATATTTTATTTCTGTGATGACTGTTATGACAGTGTGGCCTTAGTGTATTTAAGTACATGTTACATTTTATTTGGCATAAAAGGAACAAAACTCACGCAACCCAGTTATACCAAATGAAAGGTTTCTGATGCTGTCCTTGATAAAAGACAGCAAATGTGCTAAATTATTTGTTAATTAAAACCTTTCATTTGATATTTGGGTCACAAGGGCTTGATTTATTTGACATACTGTGCCATCTACAGTGGTTTTGGTTTTTACTTTGTTTGGCATTTTTACACTGGTTTTTTAAATTCACAGGTGTAAACCAGGCTTATGACCACTAAGGTCTTTATAAGCCTAGCCAAGCATCCCAAATGTACCTCATAAGTTTATATGCCTTAGACATTATTTTAAGGGGAATCGTAAGCTAGGACAAGGTTTACATAGGTTCATAGGTTCATAGGCTGGTACTAGGCTATCAGCCCTAGGGCCTATACAAGCCTAGCCATAACAATTCCCTGGCTATTTCTTCCCACATTATTTACTTTCCTGGACCCCTGTCTAGCAGGGCGACTGACATGATCCCTGGGGTGAATTTCCTTTCTCCCATCCAATCGTCAAGGTTCCTCTTGAAGAGGTCCAAAGAGGCACTCTGCTTGACATGTATGGGCAATCTATTCCAGAGTCTGGGGAGTCTCTGGGTCAGGAACCTATCCATCCAGCATGTTTTGTTTATTGTGATGACAAGGTTTAGATCCCTGGAGAGTGTAGCTCTGAGGGATTGAGATTTCTTTAAGTGTAGCATGTCCAACAGCTCTGGGTTTGACATGGCCTGTCTTTGTCCATTAGAGACGTAGGTGCTAGACTCGAGATGTGTTTCTGATTTCCCTTCTACTGGTCTAGGTCACTCTTGAATGGGGTTATTGAAGAGCTCTGCTTCACATGGATGAGAAGCCTGTTCCAGAGAAGGAGAATTCTCTAATACACATACCTGCCCCACCAGTGTGCCCTATTTATGTCACAAGCAAAGTTTAAATCCCTAGATCAAGTAATTATGATGGTATTCATTTTGTAGATATACAAATGGTCCACCAGAGTGAGATGAGATCCAAGGATGCCTTGTTTTCCATGAATAGATTGCCCCTGAACAGAATAAAAAAACAGAGTACATAGACAGGGCTGTGAGACTATCTGCATAGGACATGCTGTTTAAAACCTGCATTCTTTTCATGAGGAACCTCTGTGGCTGCTCCAGTTGTAGTATGTGCCTGGAAAGTTGCATTCCAAAGGGGACTTTATAGTCAGTGATGGCCCTGATGAGGGCTGGATGCAATGGAACAATGTTTCCCTCATTCCTAGATGCTGTGCCCTTGCTCATAAGTTGAGCATCACAGAATAACTTCCTTACTACCATAGACTCATGTTGGACAAGCTGCTGTCTATATGTACCCAAATCCATGACTACTGGCTCTTACCCTTAGGTATGTGTTATCGATGAGGTAATTTCCTTGGGTGGCTGACTTCCCAAAGGGAACTGTTATGCATTTCATGGCATTACATTTTAAGATGCATCTTTGACACCAGTCATTTTTATGTGTTAGTTCTTTCTGTAGGATGTTAGTGTCTTGGGGGGATTCTATGACTGTTCCAAGTTTGCAGTCATATGCAAACTTGGTTAGCCAAAGGAACTTGACATTGTCCTTGATTTTTGAAAAGTAGATGCCAAAAAGCAGCAGATGAAACTCAGAGCCCTGAGGGACTCCTCTAGTGACTGGCCTCTTTGTGGAGGTGGTCTTCCCTATCCTAAGTTTCTGGTTCCTATCTGAGAGCCAACTGGCTATGCAGCACATAACACAGGGGATTATTCCTATACCCATGAATTTGTTTACATTTCCTGAGTGAGGTATTTAATCAAATGCTTTAGCCAGGTCAAGACAGGCAGTATGCACTGTTTGCCCTCATCCAATGCCTTGGTGAACTTATCAAAGTCCATCAGGTTGAGTAAGCATGATCTGCCCTTGACAAAAACCAAACTGGGTTGGATCCATGTTTGAAGGTTTTCTGTATCCTTATTAATCATTTCCATAATTCTTTCAATGGATTTACATATGAAACTAGTGAGACGTGTAAGTATGTAGTTTCTGCAGTCCATTGAAGGCCCTCCCCTGTGCAGCGGGATGACCATTACAGTTCTCTTTTTGCATGATGTAAAACCTGTCTGGAGGCTATGGTTAAACAGTCACTGCAGTTGTCCTGAGAGGTCATGTTTCAGTCTAGGGTCCATAGATGCAGTGAGTTTTGGCCTTTGACAGTGCATCTAGAATCTGCTCTCTAGTGATAGTTGGGGGAGGGGGTATTTGATGGTACTTCCTGGGTGGTAGCCAAAACAGATAGTGACCAGTGGTGAGTATCAGACCTACTACCTCATTTTATCAAATTCTTCGTATGCCATCCATATATTTATAACATATATATCTATATTGACAGATTTGCAATTATCTGCCTACTTGGTGATTTACCTTGAGGTTAGATAAATAGTTCTAATAGCAGAGGATCCAGTACAGAGTTTTACAATACACTATTCTTAATTCTTGACAGAATCTGATCAAAGGTGGCTCACACAGCCTGCAATAGTGTATTATGTGAACAATATTTGATCTGTGCAGTAACAGAATCAATTCTACCTCGAAACAGATTTTAACCAAAAAACGTAACCAAACCCAAGTAAGGTTGTGTGGCCAGTACAGCCCTCAATCAATGCCTGTGCAACCTCTACAGAAAAAAAATGGTGTAAAACATATAAACTAATTCTAATAAACTGTACTGATGAAGATCAATGCTTACTGTGTCCTCAGAATGTATTGTATTCTTTCTGTTATTATTTGACTAAATTTTTATACAATGCAGGCTACATTTTTGAGGATCTGATGTGATGTCTCCTTGAAAAGTGGGACCACAGTTTCTTGTTGTCATGGAAAAAGATGATAACTTGCTCTTAGTCACTTGTTAAATATAATATGTACTGGCTTAACCAATTAATCCATGATCATTTAGAGAAAACTATGAGTAAAAGTGTCTGGAACCAGCCAAATATCATTCTTAATTGTTATATTTGTTTCAGGATGTCTTAATAATATTTTCCAAGATAGAGTGTGAGAAAACTTGTTTTTTTAATTAACATGAGGAGCTAATAAGATATTTCTTTATAAGGTGTATCTGTGCATATATTGTCTTACAGAAAATATGATAGTGCAAGTATGCAGTTATAAAAAAACAGGAAATAATTAACTGCAATAGAAAGAGAAGCTGCACGACCAAAATCAATCACAAAATGTTGTCTCTAGATATATGTACTGTAATAAACACTAAACATTTTATTACAGTATACTTATTTAGAGATAACTTTTCTGAGTTATTGTGGCCATACTGCCGGCACATTTTTGCAGTTTTATTATTTTTGTTTTATATTATTTTAGTATCATTGACTACCTTCTTGTTTATTGCCAGAAGGTTATATTCTTTTAGTTCCTTTGCATTTCTTAATAGGTAGAAGGCCTTTTTTTAATTTCTGTCAGCTTTAGTGACCAGACAGTTTCTACAGTTAGACCTTGATATCTAAATGAGATGAGTTTCTTTTGAGTTTAATTTAGCTTATATTTATTTTTAGAGTATGCATTATTTTAAAGGCCCTTTAATATCTTTTTTTTTCCTTTTACAAAGTGTTTTAATTGTGTTTTTCTACCATTTAGTATATTTTTGCATATAGAAATATATCTTTGATATAAGATTTAATAATGTTATATATGATTCTATTGTCATCAGTTTAACTGTTTTTCACCTCCACTGCCAACCATCTGATCCATGAGGATGCCATCCAGGTAGCCACCAGATTTTTCTTTTAAAAGACCTACTATTAAAAATGTCTTCAAAGATTATGATTCTCTGTGTTATACACCTACTTGAGAATTCCAAAAAAAGTGTGTTTTTCTTTATTTGTCTACACATGTTCTTAATTTGACGCATACATCTTCATTGTCTGAGTAAATAACTGAATGCCTGACTTCAACAGGGTTATACAGATGACCCATTTTTGTTAATGTGTTATGTATATTATTTGATTTTATGCAAGATTTAACATGTTCAAATAGTAATTTTGCATAGTTTTGTTGTCCTGTAAGTTTATGATTGCCAAAATCAGTTAGTATTGCTTTATTATGTATAGGTTCTGTGTTTTAAAGCATACATAGAAGTTTTTCATGCTGATTTATTAAAATTGATGGTGTATTGTAGCAGATATAATGTCATAATCTGTAGCATTGATTGAAGTGATTGTGTGTAATAGTTCTATATTTCCAGACTGAGATTATTCACCAGCTTTCAATTCTTCTGTTTAACTTATATATTCACTGAGGGATACCAGTAGATCCACTGGGTCTGCAATGATGAAATGAAGAAAATGCCATTATAAGTGGAATGCATTAAGGCACATGATCCAGGTTTCAGTAACAGTGCAAATTTCTGTGCCCTCCAATTGGCAGAAAGCTTCAGGATTAATTGCTTTCTTTTTTTTAATCTCATGCGATTAGTTAAAACCAATCTCAAATAAAGATGTTTCACCCAGTTTGTTAACAAATTTGACTCCTTCTGAAATTTTTAAGTATAAAAAGGTAGATAATAAATATATTATTGCATATCTGTACTCCTTCAAGACAGAAGTGTAATTCAAAAGGTACAAAGTAGCTTGCTAAATTGCACATTTCCTTGGAAAGGGTAAGTATCCCGATGTGTTGCAAGAGTTAAGTTTGGCAAGGCAGGGGAGGCATAAAAGGTCATCTAAGCCAGGAAGAGGATAGATTATCATAAGGAAGAGTGACCCCTAAATAAAAAAAAATGTAAAATATTTTATTAACCTCAATTGGTTCTAACAATACCATTCTTTTTTAGCTCTTTTCGAGGAGAGCATATAGTACTTTTTAGGATTTAATTTTATATTCACATTTTACATGCAGTTTCACTAAGTGCAGTTTTAATAGAAAGAGATGTTTCAGTGAAGGATGCATATGAGTTCAGTGAAATTACTTTCAGGCTAAAGCACTGATAAGGATGAAACAAGCTGATAGAGTGTGTAGAACAATTTGTACAAACCAGATTTTTTTAGATGGTACAAGGCTTGAGGAGTAAGGGTAAAGAAGTGTGTAGAACTTGTAGGAAACTCACAAGGTTTTAGTATTATGAGAGATACTTTCTAGACAGAAGTCAGTTCAGAAGAGAGCTGACTCAGAAGATTTAGAACAGGAGTTCTGTTTAGATACTCATTAGACTGGGTACAAAAGTAATTTCAAAATGACAGCTTCTGATATCAATATGATTTTAGATTTAAATAATGTGCAAATTGTAACAAATTCTAGTTTATAGTCTTCAGAAATCAATGTAAATTCTGCATCATATATAATTCAAAATGCAGTTAAACCACAATATTGTAAATAAAAATCAGCCTGGTATAAACACTTTCAGTATATGTGACATGTAGATTTCAGGACAGAGCACATGAACAGCACAATTTTAGATACAAATGATTAGAATGTAATAAATTCTAGCTTATTATTTTCAGAAGCCACTGAACATATTGCACTGAGGGGGCATCAGCATGCAAAGACTCATGGTTGTCTTGCAGAAACAGATTGATTTGATGCTGCACATACTATTAGAAATAATATACAGACTACAGGGCAAAGTAAAGAAGAAATGCATATCTTGACTCAAGTCAATGTTGTTATTAATTCTATAGAAAAGGATTTTCACAAAATTTATAAAGGGTGTGACAATACAGCAACAAAGCAGATGATTTATTTAACATTGTTTAAAGTAGAGAAGAATGACAGTCTGCATATTTCATTGTTTACAGAAAAGAAATGATGGAATAAGTAGAGAAGAATGACAGTCTGTATATTTCATTGTTTACAGAAAATAAATGATGGAATAATGTACTGTTTAATACAGATTAATCAGCTTCTGTTACAAACAGACCTCCACCAGGTGCCACAAGTACAGTTATAATGTTGTCAGGATTTAAAGGGTCTAAGGCTACAACAGTGAGCAGTTATCGGTGTGACAGTACCAAACTAGGTATAGACATGTCTGAATTAAATGTTGTTTTAGACTTAGTAACAAGATTTTCTGGAGAAATAAAATGTTACAGAATGTAGAGCAGTTCAAACAGAAGGCATCTGTAAGAAATAATGTGCAGTAGATTATGCAGATTATGTACAGAATATAAAAATTCAGTTACTACAAGAATACTAAGATTCCTAGGATAAAGACAGAATCAATTCTAGTTCAGTTGCCATAGCTGAAGTGCAAGCAGAAAACTTGCCCCATTTTCACACAGTATTTTATTCTCAGAAAAGCAATGACAGACTGACAGGAAAAGGTAATTTAGTAAAATAATCAAGTCCATTAAATTCACTTTTATGGACAGTAAGGAAAAAATATGATAGTTACAGGCTAGTATTATATTTAAAATGAGTAAATACATACATTATTTGGTAGCACATGTCATATATAGTAAACCAGAAATCATAGTGGAATAAATGGTTTACAGTTACAGAGGTAGAGGATCAGTTTTTTGCTATTGTTTTGTTTCAGCAGACATTGCCAAGACCACTGAATTATGGTAATAAATGGTTACAATGCTTAAGTAAAATATTGCTACAAAAACAGGAAAAGGGTATTTATGGATATTAAAGATGTTTTGTTGATTTTACACAGTGTAGAGTTTGAAGTCAGTGTAGCATTTTTAAAAGTGACAGTACAGTAAAAGGTTTGGATCCCATGCAAGGAAAGAGTGCAGCACAAATGTTATGTGTCAGTGCAGTCACATATTCAGATCTCATGTAAGGAAAGAGTGCACTATAATTTACTGTATGAGGAAACTTCAAATACTTCTAAGGACAGACAAAGCTCTAGAGTCAGATCAGTTCAATTCTAGTAGTAAATGTGTATATGAAAATGGTTCAAGATTTTATACATTCCAAGCAGAAACTGCAGTTTAGCAAAACACTCCAGAGACATGGACTTATGTAATGGAGTTATCAGATTATAGGTAAGCTCAGCAATCTGAATTAAAGACAGTAATGTATGCTATAAAACAATATGGTAAAGATAAAATAAATATTATTAGTGACAAATTATTAAGTAGATTATTAAGTCTGTGATTTTATACAAGGCAATATACTACATGGCTGGAAATATATCAACCTTAGTTCATTTTGTAATCAAAAATTATATATAAATATATACATATACATTTTGCATGTAAAAATCAGTTTCTATTTTATATATATATATATATATATATATATATATATATATATATATATATATATATATATATTTAAATATATATCTTTATATTTTAGAAACTGATTTTTACATGCAAAATGTATATGTATATATTTATATATAATTTTTTATCGCAAAATGAACTAAAGTTGATATATTTCCAGCCATGTAGTATATTGTCTTGTATAAAATCACAGACTTAATAATCTACTTAATAATTTGATTAAATAAGATGTACCATTAAAGTACATTACGGCTATATATTATTATGACAGCTACTAGGTAGGGCAGGACCAGCTCGAATGTCACACTGATGGGGGAAGAGATGTGAATTTAACATGTGTAGCAATAACACTTTGTTTTACAGCACAATAAACCACTCCCATGCCTGATAAAAAGTATATATATATTTAGAAAGCGTGTGAGGAAATTATTACTCTATTTTTGTTTTACTTGGATCGCTTGTCTGTGTACTTAATAAAGGATTTTCGACTGGAAACAGACTGCCTGCCTTACTTGGATTACTTTTAAATACTTAGTAATGCTCTAGAATTATATATTTTCTATTATTACTTTTTGACTTGACGAGTTTACGTTCGCTACTTCTACTACTATTGTCTGATCTGATTAATATACAGTGATTAGCTAGAAATATATGGACTGAAAATCTTCCACACAGAGAAGTTTCTTACACTGTTTTTTTTTTTCCATATATATATATATATATATATATATATATATATATATATATATATATATATATATATATATAAAATCAGAACAGACTTTACAGAATTACATCAAAGCTCTTATTATTCAATCATTGGGTTTAAGGGTAAAGTGGAGAATTATTTGTAATAGGCTTACCAAAATAAGTTATATAACTATACAAAGCTATTCACTATACTCAAGGCGCAACAAGTCAGGCTTCATTTGTTACAGAATGCAGTGCACATTACATAATGGTTATTGTACATTAGACAGAAAGCTAAAAGATACTGACAAGGTACGGAAAGGTACAGATATGGAATGCAGAAAACATATGTTTTAGTAAATGGACTTCTACAGTTATAGCACATAGAGATTTAAAAGGTAAATATACAGAATGTTTGAGACACAGATTTAAAATTCAATCTTCTACTATTAGAGCACATAAAAATGCAAAAGAGCTATACAGGCTTACTAACACTTTAACAAATCTAGCTAAACTTTTACAGAAACAAGTTAATGCAACAGGTGGTCATTATGGTGCAAGATACATGTATTATATATATATAAAGAAGTGTATAAATGGCTATCAACAAATTAGTATGGATCTTGTTATATACACCATATAATACCAGTTACAAGAAATGTTAAAGACTTGCACAGTTGAATTAAATTATAAAATGAAAATACTTCAATCCAAAAGATTTTCAGATAATTATATTTGCAGAGAAGATAATGAACATTGAATAGTGTTATCCTTGCCAGGATCAAAACTAGAAGAGGTGAGACAAGCATTGGAACGCCTTAATGTAAAGAAGTACAAATCTTTTTTTTATTCATGTTGATACAAATGATGTAATCTACAAGGATTCTCTGACTGTTAATAGGGAACTGATAGCCCTCTTAGATAGTATAGCTTGTAATGGTGTTAGGACGTATTTTTCACACATCACCTATAGAAAGGATAGTCAGGTCACTATAAATAAAATTATTTTTTGGGTAAATACCTACATGGGAAGAATGTCCTGTTTTAAAAAAATGGAAATGTGTAGAGCATCCAAGCCTAGTTTTTGGAACACGTGTTCAGATAGGATGGCTTGCATTTGTCAAGATCAGGAAAGAGAAATTTTGCAGTAGATATTTTGAAATATTTGACAAACACTAGGCAGGATTTTTGCTAGGTCAAAATTTAAAAGTTCACAGATAGCAACATTTGATGCATCTCTGATGTTTGTTAATGCTAGGAGCATTAATAATAAAGTTTTTCTACTGGAGATTTTGCTACATTCCCACAACATTGATGTTGTTATTGTTTGTGAAACATGGTTAAAAACAATGACTGGAAAACAGTTCTCTCAGGGTATAAATGTTTTTACAGTAACAGACATTCTAACAAAAAATCAGGTGGAGGTGTTATGATAGGGATTAAAGATAATTATGAGACCTTTGATTATTACATGTTCAGTGATAACACCAATACTATAGACTGTGTAACTGTGACAATAAAGACAACCCAGGAAAATATAACAATTGTTGGTGTATAGACCACCCAAGTCAAGTGCAGATGACCTAGAGGAATTCATACATTTCTTGCATAAAACAAGCACAGGAGGGAAGAATAATATTAGCTGGGGACTTAAATTTACCAGAAACAGACTGGAATAATATTGATTCAACAACATTAGTAAGGAAATTATTCACAACATATATTCTGGAACAACAATTGCTTCAGATTGTAAAAAGAAACTATGAGGGGATGGAACATACTAGACATTGTTTGTGTTCCTAAAGAAATTACTGTTACTTCAAGTCAAGTTTTACCACCATTGATGTGCAGTGATCATGGGGTTATAAAGGTTAATGTGTTGCTAGATAATTCTGCCAAACTGAAATCTAAACCAATGCACAGAATGTTAATTACAGATTATATGGAACCAAAACAGTCACTATGTAAAACTAACTGGACTTAGGTGTTCACAGGAAAAACTGCAGATGGAATGTGGAAAGTTTTGAAAGAAATATTCTTTGAGTGCAAAAAATCAAAAAAGTTTTTAACATCAGGATCTAGGCATACAAAATCACAGGGGATATATTTCCATAAGAACAAGACACCTGATTAAGTTGAGAGGCAAAAGATATAAGAAATGGAAGACAGGTCGAACTACAACTTTGAAAGTTGAAATAAAGAAGTTGGACAAACAGATTATGCATAGTGTGAGACAAGATCAAGAAAAATTTGAAGAAATTTTATACATAGATATTAAGCATAATAGGAAACTTTTTATAGATACATAAGATTTGGAAGGAGTAAAGACACACAAATTGATAAACTTTGTGCAAATTCTAAAATTTAATCTCAGACACAACAGATTATAGACATATTTACAAAATCTTATGCAAAACAGTTTGGCTCCACAAAAGGGGTGATAAGTTGTTCTAGTGACATCCAGGTAACCCCAGATACTGGAATCAAATTATATTATATTGAAAAAGAACTGCACAAACTGGATCCAAACAAAGCACAGGGAGGAGACAGAATTACTAACAATGACCTGAGAGCACTTCAGCAAGAACTTATGGTACCATTATATCTATTATTCATTAGATCGTATAAATATGGGGAGATTCCTCAAGACTGGAGACATGCACTTATTAAACCGGTCTTTAAGGGAAAGAGGAGTAGGACAAACTCAGAATCATATAGACCCTTAAGTCTACTTTCATGTTGTGGAAAAATAATGGAGATGGTAATACTGGATAAGTTATTGTCAGAACTGGATAGTTTGGGACTTGAAACCATTTATCAGCATGCATATGTTGAAAACAGATCTATTACCACCTGTAACATGATGTTCTATAACAATATAATAATAGCTATAAATGAAAAAGTGTGTTGTGATGTAATTTATATAGATTTAACTTCAGGATTTGACAGGGTCATACACAAAACACTGCTCAATAAATTAGTACAACTAGGTATTGATGTACTCTTGATAAGATGGATAGCTGCATGGATTACAAATAGGACATGGCAAGTATCATACATCAAATGGACAGGTGAAATTCTTGCTTACAGTCAAGGTGCCCCACAGGCCTCTGTCCTAGGCCCATACTTGTTTAAATTGCATCTTTCAGACCTTACTTTTTCATCTGAGGTGTTCTACAGTCTCTATGCAGATGACCTGAATTTGGGTAAACTGATTACATGTGCTACAGATTAGGCAGGTCTGCAAAATAACTTCACTAAATTGACCATTTCTGTACAGGAGAATAATATACTGATAAATACATCAAAAACTAAACATATGAGATTTGGTAGACATAAACTGAAAGGTGAATATTTAATATAACACACTCTGAAACTGTAGACTCATTTAAGGACCTGTGTATATGGGTAGATTCAGTTATGAGTTTTTCTAATCATATCAGCCAACAGATTAATAATAGTTATAGAACTATAGGTTGTATAAAAAGATTTATAAAGTCTAGGAAATCAAAAATGATGAAGTCACTGTTTGTTAGTTACATTAGACCCAAACTTGAGTATGGAATAACGGGTCTATATC
>NC_056732.1:1545090426-1545157926 GCF_019279795.1 Protopterus annectens
TTGTTATACGGATATTTAAAAAGAGAATAGCATTTAATACGTTTGCTAGATATTAATGTTAATAAAACTTAATGCTTCAATTTTTTATTCTTATTGCTGAGTAATATTAATGAGGCTTCAGTCTCATGATAGAGTTTGCTTATTTAAACCCATGGGTGTGCTGTTTGTTCATAACAATGATAAAGAACCAGTAATAACAAGTGGATTTATAGTTTGAAATTGAGAGTATTGTTGGAACATATCTATATCTATATCTATATCTATATCTATATCTATATCTATATCTATATCTATATCTATCTCTATCTCTCTCTCTCTCTCTGTAGATATATATATATATATATATATATATATATATATATATATATATATACATATATATATATATATATATATTACCGGATTGGGGGGTGCCTGTTGTGGTGTTACAGGAGTGTGTAGAGTATAGAAGGGACTTGCTTTGATGTTGGTTGTGATAAGTGGGGGGGGGTCAGGATTAGGGTCACTGTCCCCTCCTAGGAGAACTTTAGTATATTGGGCTATTATTAACTCTTGTTGTTTTGGATAGTATTTTTCCATTTAGTTTTATTTTGAGAAGAAATGGAGTTAATAGGTCTACATTTGGGGTAAAGGAGTAGGGTGTCATTAAATAGGTTGGATGGAATGTGTGGAGAGTTTAGGGAGGAAGTATGGATAGTTTGTTTAGACACATTTGGGGAGATGTTGAAAGCTCTTATTGAATTGTGGTAGGATAAAAGGTGGCTCAGTATGAAGAGAGGAATAGAGGTTAGGCTGAAGAGTAGCATGATTAGTAAAGGGATCTGTATTTTACTGATGGCAGAATAAGTAAGAATAAAGAGAGAAGCAAGAATTTGCAGGACTGTAGGATATTCAGCTGGCTCATGTACGCATACAACCCTCTCCTCCTACCACCAAACACTAATACATGCGAGAGATGCAATTATACAGCCAAACTGGAGGCTAAGCTCTCTCAACCCAAGACTTGATCAGACAGTCAGGAGGAAAAGGGAAATACTTGCATCACACCACCAGTATTACATAGACCCATTAAACCAGCATTGGCAAAAGACACACATAAATACACAAAATTTATTTATTTATTTTACATTTGTTAACCGTGATGGTCTGACTGGATACATGTCCTTTTTCAGCGGAGGCCCGGGGAGAAAAGCTCCAACAGAGTTACATTGATAATTAGGTACAGTAAATGAGCTGAAAGAACTTAACAAAAACATAGGCTATTTACATACAAGTACAAGACTGCCATTACTATTTCTGAGATTACTACAAATGCAACATTAATAACATATTAGCAAAGATGGTAGGCAGTATAATGACATAGAGTTAGACAGGATACATATTTCTTTATCACAGTATACAAAGTACTTATCATCTTAGCTAGTTGTTTATGTTTTAGTTAATGGCACAGAGCTAGTCTGGGTTTGAGCAAGGACATAGCCAGTCTGACTTGAAGTGGAGTTTTAGACTATTTTTGAGTTGACTTAGAGAAGTTGCAAACATGATGTTATTTGGGAGAGAGTTCCATATTTTACCAGTGGTGTTGGCAAATAGCGCGTCACCACCTAGGTTGAGAGATTTAGTTGTTTGGACAAGGAGTCTGTTTGCTGAGCGAAGGCAGCTTAGATTGGAGTAGGGAATCATTAAGGTTTTTAGTGCCTGGGTATTCTCAGGTTGTTTAAGGATTTTGAAGGCCTCTATGAGTTGGGACTGGTGAAGAAGGTGTGGGAATTCTATCCATCCAAGCTTTTTCAGGTTAGTACAGTGGTGTGTTCTGTAGGGTAGGCCTGTAACGAACCTGGCAATGTGATTATAGCAGGATGAGAGCTTGGCCAGATCAGATTTGTTAAGGTGAGTGAGGACAGGAGAGGCATATAGTAGGGTAGAGAGAAGGTGTGAATGGGCTGTGGCTGCCCTGGCATTCGGGGTAAGGAAGGCTTTAATTCTATATAGGGTCCCAAGTTTCTTGTTGACTGACTTAATGGCTTGGTTGATATGTATATCAAATCTGAGTTTATTGTCAATGTTTACTCCTAATAGCTTTGTATTGGTGTCTGGGGAGATGATGGTCCCATTATTGGATTTTATAGTGAAGTTTTCAGTCGGAGATCTATTGGTTGGGTAGAAGAGAAGTAACTTGGTTTTGTTTGGATTTAAGATCAGGAGATGGTTGGCAAGCCAGTTTTCGACTTTGGTGAAGCTATGTTGGGTGGTAGTTAGTAGATTTGCAAGAGAGGCATTGGAACATATTATAGTCGAGTCATCTGCATATTGAATGCAGGTGGCTTTAGGGATGACTGTTTGGATGTCGTTTATGAAGACTGAAAAGAGGAGAGGTCCTAATGGAACCTTGAGGAACTCCTATGGTATTTGGTAGTAGGCAGGACAGCTTGTTTTGCCACATTACTGTTTGTTGTCTCCCAGTGAGGTAAGCTTGAAACCAGTCAAGGGCTGGAGTATCTAGATACAGGGTTTTTAAAGTATATAGAAGTAACTGATGGTTTACCATATCAAAGGCTTTCGATAGGTCCAGGAAGAGAGCGGAGGATATTTTTTTATTATTCCGGTTAAGATTAATGTTTTCAGTAAAAGAGAGGAGGGCAGTGGTTGAACTATGATGGGGTCTGAATCCATGTTGAGAGTCTGTGAGTAGTTTATTTTGGGTTAGATAGAGCATTAGTTGGTTGTGCATGCACTTTTCCATAATTTTGGCAAGTGGTGATAGTATGGCTATAGGTCTATAGTTGGATAGTTCTGTGGATGAACCTCCTTTGTAGAGTGGAATAACATAGGATATTTTCCAAATTGAGGGGATTGAGGCCTTGGTTATGGTTCTGTTAATTAGGATTGAGATAGGGTAGGCTACGACATCTGCAGCAATTTGCAGGTAATCAGCCAGCAGAAGATCGGCTGAAAGGGTGGTTGGCTTCAGTTTTTTCAAAAGGGATCTGATAAAGGATGTGGAAGTTAAAAGAGAGTGGTGAGTCGGGTATAGTGTTTATAGAAGTGTGGGGAGGAGAAAGTTGGTTAGCTAATGACTGGATGGTTTCTGTGAAGAAAGTATTGAATGAATTGGCTATATCTTCTTGGCTCTTGTCAGATAATGTTCCTGGGGTCGGAGTAGTGGATTTGCCTGGTTAGAGAAGTTTATTTATGCCTGCCCAGTACTTTTGAGGGTTATTCTGATGTTTATGTTGCAGATTGTAGAAGTAATTTTTCTTATCTAGTATGATGGCAAAAACATACTCGGATGCTCTAAATAAAAATCTGCAAAAGCAACAGAGACCTCCAAAGCAGACATCCAAGCAACCATCACCCCCCAACACAAACCATGAAACACATACTTCACAAAACCAGTGTTCCATACAATCACAGCCCTCAAGGCAAGATAACATACCCAACATACTAGTAATAGGTGACTATAGTCAAGCACACTGACATTTCACTCACTTGGTTGAATAAGGAGAAGGTTACTGTTAGCTGCCTGTCGGGTGCCAGGATCTGCCACATAACACAAGCACTCAGGTCACTCCAGAACAAGTACAAATGCAACTCTGTTATTGTCCATGTTGGTGTGAATGACCTGACCCATACATCCCTGGACTACATGAAAAGACACATGGAAGAGCTTGCTGGTCACGTAGCCCAGGCAGGTATGACCCTGATCCTGAGTAGCATTCTGCTCTCACCAAGAATTATACCACAGTATAAAGAAAAAAATATCAATTTCAACAATTGGCTAAGTTTCTGGTGTCATTCAAAGGGGATCCAGTGTCTGTCCACCTGCGATGACATGCTTGACAAGCCACGCTGCTTCGCTAGAGATGGCTTGCACCTGTCACCCTTAGGCTTTCGAATAGTGACCAAGGCTCTTGCCACCCCCATAGTGCCTTTTTTAGGCAAGGCTCGAAAGACAAACTCACCACCATAAATAGCACAAGTAGCAAAAAACTGAGGGTAATGCTACTCAATGCCAGAAGTCTAAACCTCAAAATGCACGCAGTCGAGGCACTCCTCAGTATGGAAAAAATTGATATATGTGCAGTAACAGAAACCTGGTTTAAGGCTCCAGAGAGCACACCAGCATTACTAGGCTACAACTCATACCATACATTTCGGCCACAGAACCCAGACCGAAATACAAAAGGGTGGGGGCATATCCATATTCATCAAGGATGCCCACACCTCCAGATTAGTGGCACAGCACGATGCTTCAGAAATCCTCCATGTGCAATTAACAATGGTCAAAACTGCAATTCAAATTGTAGCTTGCTACAGATCACCCACCATGTCTCAGGACCCCCATTCCTCATTTCTGGAAACACTGGGAAACATAAAGGTCCCACCAAACACCCTAATATTGGGTGATTTCAATTACCCAAATATTAACTGGGAGAACTACTCAAGTACTAACTCCCTTGCCCAACATTTCCTAGAATTTATAAACTCAAACACCCTGAATCAACTGGTCAACACTCCCACCAGAGGTGACAACATATTGGACCTGGTCATCATCAACATGGGTGACCGGTGTTCTACATCAGAGGTCAACCCTTCGCTGGTTAGATCTGACCATAAACAAATCACTTTGGATATCCACCCCCCCCATCCCCGGACAAGAAAACTATCATGAAAAACTTTTCAAAAGCAAACTTCACATTACTTAAGGCTGAGGTGGAAAGTTTCAAAGCCCCCATGCTAAAGGATAATGCTATCCAAGCTGCAAAATCATTTACTAATGCATTCTACAGGCACCTACAAAAATGCATGGACCATGCTATCCGAAGCAAAACCAAGACTCACTCCTCCAAGGAAAGGAAACCAGTCTGGTGGACCCCTGCCATAAACAAGCTATACAATAGAAGGAGGAAACTAGTACAGAAAAGAGTAAAATCCCAAGAAGGGAAGACATCCCTGATCAGTATCAGCAAGAAACTACTATCCCTCATAAAATCATCCAAGGCGAGCTTCAAAAGAAAAATTGCCAAGGACTCCAAAGATAACCACTAGGCATTCTTTAGCTATGTCAAGAATGTACATGGCAAAGCTCAGATCTGCTCAGAGTTAGTGCAGAATGGCACAAAATACACTGATCTGACCAATATCGCCAACATCCTGGCAGACAGGTTCAGTGCAAACTTCACCCCCTCTCACCCCCAAAAGGGCCCATAATCACACGAGTAGAATGTAGAGCCCCAGAAATCACAAACACTCAGGTAAAAACAGCCCTCTCCAAAGCTGAAAACACAGCATCAATGGGTCCAGACAGTGTTCCAGGCTGGGTCATACACAAGCTCAAAGACGAACTAACCCCTCACTTAAACACACTGTTCAAACTCAGTCTCTCCACAGGCTATGTACCCATAGAGTGGCACACAGCAATGGTTATTCTGCTCCACAAAGGTGGAGCCACAACAGACCCTGGGAACTATCACCCTAAAAGCCTGACTAGCTTGGTCTGCAAGGCTATGGAGCGCATCATCATGGAACTCATTAACAGAGACATTGGGAACCTCCAAACACTGGACCCTACCCAGTTCAGCTTTGTTAAGGGCAGATCATGCCTATTGTACCTGGTGGACTTCTTTGAGGCAGTTACCAAGCTATAGATGAGGGAAAGGTGGTACTCACAGCCTACCCAGACCTCGCAAAGGCCTTCAACACCACTCCCCATTCTGGTATTATAGACAAGCTCACCAGCCTGAACATAAACCCCTATATCACAAGATGTGTTGCCAACTGGCTCATGTACAGAACCCACAGGATGAGAGTTGCAGGAGCAAGGTCCGACTCTAAACTGGTTACACGTGGCATTCCCCAGGGCTCAGTCCTAGGTCCCCACCTGTTCGGCATATGCTTATCAGAGGTACAGGCAAGCACAGGAGGACTATGGCTGACCAAGTTCGCAGACGACTGCAAAGTAGGGGCTATAATTGACACTTTGGCTGACACAGACATCCTCCAAAAGGGTCTCACTGAGTTGGATAACTGGTGTCAAAATCATGGCCTCAAGCTAAATGCCAAAAAGGGCATAGGCATCCCCTTTGGAAAAAACAAAGTACCCACAAACTACCACATAGGTGGTAGTCCCCTAAATATGGAAGACGTAATAAGGGATCTGGGGACCCAAGTAGATAGTAATCTCTCCTTTGATAATCACATTGTCGAAGTGGTTAGAAAATCCTTTTACATGGCCCACCTAATCACAAAAGGGTTCATATCCAGATCAAAAGATGTCATTGTGCCCCTCTACTCATCACTCATCAGACCCATCATAGAGTACAACACCCCATCTGGGATGTACCTTACAAGACACCTGCAACAGCTGGAAAGACCACAGAAGTACCTCACCAAGAGGATCACTGGCCTCAAACAGATGCCGTATGCAGCTCGACTGAAGAAACTCCAGCTGTGCTCGGTTGCATACCGCCTATTCAGAGATGAGCTCTGCCTGACATACAAGGCCATGTCCAACCCAGAATTGATGGACATACTCCACTTAAAGAAAACCATATCGCCTCAAGCCACATGCTCTAGGGATCTAAACCTCACCACAACAATAAATAGGACATACACCCCGGGAATCATCTCTGTGTCACTGCTGGACAGAGGCACAACAAACTAATGGACACAGTATTTTTTCATATAAGGGGTGGCGTAAGCCACAAAAATTTGGGCTAGGCTTATAAATGCCTTAGGGCAGATAGCCTAGTATAAACCTATGAACCTATGAACCTATGCTAGAGGGGATAGATTCCTGTCCCAGAGACTTCCCATGCTTTAGAGCAAGATTCCAATCTACATTATGCAGAGTTCCTCGCTAACACTCTTCAAGAGAAACCTTGACGAGTGGATGGGAAACAGAAAGTTTACCCCGGGGATAACTTCAGTGGCTCTGCTGGACAGAGGCACAGGGAACTAATCTAAGGGGGTGGCAAAAGCCAACACATTCTGGCTAGGCTTAGAAATGCCTTCGGGCAGATAGCCTAGTACCTACCTATGAACCTATGAAGTCTGGTAGAAGGTAGGCAGGAATGAAGTATTTTTACCTTGAAAGCGATGGACCACAGAACCTAGAGAGAGAATAGAGATGGGGATTTCAAAAAGAAGAGCTAAGATAAAAGGTCACATATCAGTCAGTGCAAAAGTAATGAGGGAATGGACTCTGAATTCAAATTTTCATCTAGGTTTTACTCATTCAGACCCTGTTTGGCATTGTTTTCATTGGTGGTGCAATGAGTTTTGTATTGAGATTCCCTTTGTGATTCTTAGTGTTTGGTTTTGAGTTTTGGAACTCCTTGGCCATTTTTTTGCTTGGTTTTTGGTCCTTAGAGTGCAAGGACTACTCCTTTGGGTGAATATCACAGTCATTTGTGAGCACAAGGCAGGCACATGGTTAATTAAAGTTAATTCACAGCAATGTTCTTCATGTTAAACTTGCTTACATTGCACAATGACTGGATTCTCAGTGAAACTTTCAAGAGTTTGGCCTTGCGCCCTATTAGGGTCAGGGTTGAATGTAGTGATTGCACTATTAGCGTCAGGGTTGAATGTAGTGAGCACTGACTCTGAAAGGAAAAAAGAAAAAACTCTACTAGACTGTAGTATTATGTTGAGGCAATAACATTAATTTTTATTCCTAGTGATGGAGGAGGGCCATGGTGAGTCAAAATAAGAGAATATGGGATATTGTAAGAGTAGAAAGATGGTCAATATAAGTTTATCAGCCAGTATACTGATAGAGGACCACAGTAATACAGTGTATATAGCTATATAGAGCAAATTATCAGAACACAACAATATAATGATAAGCACAATATAAATCAATCACTTAGTAAACATTCACTGGATTAACCAGTATATCAAAAGAGTGTTATAGATACCAAAGTACCAGCAACTGAATTTACATGCACACTTGTTAAAGGGCATAGGCTCAGCATACATAAAGCTTATCCAGCTCAGCTTGAATGAAACTGATACAAATACAAATAGAAATGTGATAACACATGACACCCACCTGCACTGTGAAGGAAGATAGGGGAATATACTATGTGATAGCTGGCAATTTGACCTCATCAACTTTCATGCTGATAATGGAAATTCCTGGGCATGCATAAAATATACCACAAAAGAATGTAGTCTAAAAAGGTATGGATATGCAAGTTGATAATAATACCACAGAATGTAAAATAAACTGTGAAAGTTGACATTTGCAAGTGGGATTGAAGCCAATATCCACTGCATGATGTTTGGGAGTCAAAGAGTCAGTCAGATGAGCATTTGACCTTACTACATTTTACACTTATATGACATCATTACTACAAAATAATGAGTTATCAGTATTCCACAAGTTAGATCAACATGAATTTGAACACCTACCTGCCTATTTCGCAGTCACTTAAACTGTGCTACTAAAGCCACAGAACAAATCTATGTAACAATCATCAGACAGCAGATATTTGGAGGAATGCCTTAAACAGTGTGTGAATGAATATAGGCATGGTTAAATGAGTACACCTGTCAGGGGAGCAAAAATCATCCCTGCAAAATTATATTCAGGTAGAATATCTCACAACTCTGTTAACAAAGTCACTACAGTATATCAATCAACAATGTAAAGCAGACTGGATTTGAACCCCTGCCTACTTAAATCACATTCTTTTGACCTGTATATTACCTGCTGATACTACAGAAGCGTATCTACATCAGTTGTTAGAAAGCACACATTTGAAAGCGATTTGACAACATAATAGAACACTGACAAGTGATCATTGTGAAAGTGACACAACAAGCCACATTATATCTTAGTGACAATACCTCCCAACCATACCAAATTACTTGTTTTTTACTGAGTTTTGGGGTCCCAATAATGGGGTGCCATGATTCCCAAGTGGCACCCCTTAATTTCCAAATTTCCCAGCACTTTTATTTTAAATTTTATTTCCTGGCTTTTTGAGCTGACGTCATCACATGTGTGATGATGTCAGCTCCGTAAAATGGCCTGCCAGCCTGTCAGAATTGAGCTGAAGCTCAAAGTGTGTGCATTTCCGGCTGGCAGCTGCTCAAATCCTTAGCGGGAATAAATGCTGCTCCCTAGCTGTTTGATGAGAAGAATGGATGAAGCAGAGTGCTGCTCAAATCCTTAGTGGGAATAACTGCGATGGGTTTTCAATGCTGCTGAACTGGATATCTATTCTGCTCCCTTTTCAATGCTGCCAAACTGGATATCTATGCTGCTGCCGCCTATGGAAGAATGAGCCAAGCCATTTTCATTTGGAGAAGCAGAGCTGCCTGGAAAGGTAGGAAGAGCTGCAGCAGAGGTGTGTGTGTGTGTGTGTGTGTGTGTGTGTGTGTGTGTGTGTGTGTGTGTGTGTGTGTGTGTGTGTGTGTGTGTGTGTGTGTGTGTGTGTGTGTGTGTGTGTGTGTATGTGTGTGTGCATGTAATGCCCCAGGTGAATATACATGGTGGCTAGAGGAGGTATTCAGGGTCAAACCTTGTACCTTGGGTACTGGTAACAAGAGCCTAAAGTCCCTACCCATCACCCCTGCTGAAAACTTTCTAGATTTATGCCTCATATTTTTGTTCTGTTCCTCATAAAATCTGTGGTTTTCTGGATTTCAATGAAGGATTGAATTCACTAAATAATGACAGGCATTTGAATTTCAGACTTCATATTCTTCAGAAAATAAATGATAACACCAAACCTTTTATTCTAGGATTGTTCTATGTTTATAAGATCAGTATTTGAAATTTGTACCTATTTTTGGGGCTGTATTCTCCCATTATTGGCTTTGTCCAGTTTGTTTTTTTTGCGCTAAGAGGTTGAGACAGCTATGGGTAGAAGTAAGAACTACATTTTGTATTTCCCCAATTATTGGCTTTGTCCAGGTTTTTTGTGCTAAGAGGTTGAGAGCTATGGTGAGAAGTGAGAACTGAATTCTGTATTCACTCATTATTGGCTTTGCCCAGGTTTTTTGTGCTAAGAGGTTGAGAACTATGGTGATAAGTGAGAACTGAATTCACTAAATGATAGCCATTTAAGTTTCAGTCTTTCTATTGTTCAGGAAACTGATGATTTGGCATAATGGTATGTTTCTTTGACTGTAGTGCACAGGGTCCTTTGTTTAAGACTTGGCAGTGAAATGCATGGTAGTAGGACAACATTTTATTCTAGCAACTTTCCAAAATTATACAAGCAATGTTTAAAATGTGTCCCTGGTTTTTGGGCTTTTGCCCCCCCCCCTAATAAATTTTGGCTTTTTCCAGATTTCTCATGCTGCTAATTTGAGAGATACAGTTGAGTGTCGAGTGGGTTTTACAAGGACCTGAGAGCTTCAGGGGAAGAGAAGTTTAGTGTTACTTATGCTGAGTCTGCTTGCATTGCTAATAGCATAACAGGTTAAAAACTTGCTTTTGATGCAGAAGGCTGTGGGTTCTGCTCCCACAGTATGTAGATGCATTGCTGATACTGTTCTGTGTTGTACTTTTAAAGGGGGTGAGTTTAACAAATCAAGGGTGTAGCTACATATACAACAGAAGTGAGAAAATGTCATGCACAAGGGCATTTGTGCCTCAGTGGAAAGAGCAAAAAACATCATTAACCCAAATTCAGGTACAAAAAAATCATAATTATCATGTTCTGTGCTGCATTATAAGAAAAATATCTTTAAACAAGTGCAGTACATTTTCCAGCATTCAAGATAAAACATATATTTTTCCACTGTAGACAGTGGAGAAGTAAGAGTGGCCAGTTAATAGCATCTGGATTACAATGATAGTTGTGATGCTGCAGGATGAATGTAGGAGAGGGTCTGTCAGTACTTGGACTAAAAATTGGAAGTCTTAAAACATGCAGTTTGCCTAGGCATTTACAGATATTGAGTTGGTTTGATAACACAAATCAGAGTAAGTCAACAAAAAACTGAAATTTAAAATAAGTTCGAGAGGCTATGCAAGATGCCTATGGCTTACACTACTGTCATTTTATATATATATATATATATATATATATATATATATATATATATATATATATATACATATACATATAGATTCACTATACAATCTCGAAATACTGAAATGTCGAATTTCAGTATTTCGAGACTGAATAATCGAAAATTCACATACACGAAAACCCACAATCATGAATACTACAATTGCATCCATTCACACACACATAAACCAGGACATAATCACACACACACACACATACACCTACCTAACTAAACAAATATAACAACACACATAAACACACTTAACCTACCTATAAGCAGGGGGGCAAGCCTCCCTGCACCCCCCCACTTATATATTCTAACTCCGAGGTCGCACTAAACATAAAAACACACAACAAACACCACCGCACACATTCACACACACTAAAATCCCTACCCATTATCCTCAAACACACAACACTTACCTGAAACCCCAGATAAATCCACAAACCTCACCACACATCATAAATGTGACACCACGATATCTGCGGATTTGACATTTGCAGATTCGGCATAGTACAGTTTTGGTTTACTGCATTTTCCACTATTCGGTCTCGACGTTCTGAGTTTCGATATTTCAGTACGTCGAGATTGTCTAGTGTATCTATATATATATATATATATATATAACCCAACTCACAACAACACAGTTGCGCGGACATCAGACAAGTGCACGGAACATGTAGAAACAACCTCCAAAAATAGTTCCAGCACAAACAGGAGACACGAGCAGCTGAAAATAAACTGATTTATTGAATGTGACACATCCCCCAAACCGGTTTCACTCCAAAGAGCGTCATCAGTGAGTGCAGAAACATCATATAGCATCCGTTTATATAGTCAAGTAGCACCATGCCCCCTAGTGGTATATCACATAATCACATACATATAGATAGTAAAACATGATGCATATAACATTTTCTCAAGCTAACTTAACATATATAAATATGAAACCCAAAACTACACTAAATCTTTATCCAACATGTCAATCCTCCAACAATATTGTTAAATATACATATATACATATGAATCATTACTGTAAAAAAATTTTTTGCTATAATATCATATATTGACAGTGAAAGATAATAATAGCCCCCATGTTCACCAGTGATCATTGAGCCCAGGTTTAAATAAGGCTCCAAGATTGATAATCCATCTACGTTCCAAATTATTTAACAGTTGATGCCTTAAAGTTGTATTTGCAACATCAGTTTGTAACAAATCAATCCCTACAAATACAAAATGTGAAGCTGTATGTATTAAAGTGTGCTTATATAAAGCACTTCTCTCCCGTTTGCATTTGATATCACTGATATGTAGGGCTATCCTCTGTTTAAAACTGCAGGACGTCTGTCCTACATAAAAAGCACCACATTTGCAGACAGCCATATAAACCAACCAAGTACTACTGCATTTTATATGATGTCTTATATCATAGACCTTACTAGTGTTTATAGATGTAAACGATGAAGTCCTAGACACTAATTTGCAGTACTTGCAATTCCCACAGAAGGTACAACCCGGGCGGCCACTGAACTTATATTCTGAATGTAAAACTTCATTCTTAAAACGTGAAAAACATTGGCCTAATGTTTTACCCCGTTTGTAACCAAAACTGCATTTATCCGGTAAGATGTCTGAAAAAAATGGGTCGCTAGTGAAGATATGCCAATATTTATTAATGATATCCTTGATCTTGAAAGTATTGGTCCCAAAGCTGGTAATAAATCTCACTCTAGGGGCATCAATAACTTTGGCTGCACTTTTTGGTTCTAATAACTGTGTTCTATTCAGCTTTCGACCAGCAGAGTAAGCTATATTCAACTTAGATTCTGAATAGCCACGATCTATAAACCTCTGTTTGAGGACTGCTGCTTGTGTATCATATTCCTCATCAGATGAACAAATTCTCCTGATACGTTGGAATTGGGCTTTGGGTATGTTGTTAATTATATGGGGTGGGTGACAACTATTTGCCAGTAATAAAGAATTTTTCGAGAAAGGTTTTCTGTGTACAGTAGTGGCTATTGTGCCATCCAATGTCTTAGTGACATGCACATCTAAGAAATCAACCGTGAACAGATGTACATTACCAGTAAACCTAATCCCGAAAACATTACTATTCAAATACTGGACAAAATCTTGCCATTCCCCCTCTGACCCATTCCAAACAACCCAGCAGTCATCTAGGTATCTCCTCCACATCATAAGCTGTTTTTTAAATGGGAAATCAGTTTTGTAGATATATTTAATCTCAAAAAAACCCATGAATAAGTCAGCATAAGTGGGGGCGAACGTCGCCCCCATAGCTGTCCCTTTGCTTTGGAGATACCATTGACCTTGAAAACTGAAAACATTGTGTTCTAATACCAAAGTTAGAATGTTGATAATAAAATCCATATCATCCCTAGAGTAAGTGCCAGCTTGTGACAACCAGTGTTGTATGGCCTGAATGCCACCCCTATGGGGGATGCTGGTATATAGGGACTGAACATCTAAAGTCCCTATGTATGCCTGCACAGGTATCTGTAAATCCCCCATTAAAGATAAAAACTGGGTGGTATCTTTAATTCGTGCCCTGACCTGATCCAGAAGAGGCTTCAACCTATATTCTAAATACTCTGATAGAGGTTCAGTTAAAGAACCTCTACCTGCCACTATGGGTCTACCAGGAGTACCTACCAGGGTTTTGTGTATCTTAGGGACAAGATAAAAGTATTGATGTTTAGGTGTATCAACTGTAAGTTGTTTATGTAAGGTTTCAGTTATAATACCTCTTTTAAATGCCCTTTTTAAGAAACCATCTATTACGCTCTTGAAATCATAGGTTGGATCCATAGGCAGCTTGATATATGAGACTTGATCATTTAGCTGTTTTAAAGCCTCCTGGGTGTACTCAACCTTGTCCCAAATCACTGTCGCTCCACCCTTATCAGCCCCCACTATGATAATGTCCTCATTGTCAATCAAAGTATGTAAAGCCTCATATTCATCTTGATTGAGATTCCTAGCATGATTAACAAAGATGTTAGTGCAATTGCTTTGAATATCCTGCAAAACCAAGTTCTCAAAAGTTTTAACAACAGCATTATATGGCGGTTGAAATTCAGATTTTCTAAAATGAAAATTCTCATCCATATTATTGTTGACATTTTGTGCTTGGTGTGCAAAATAATACTTTAAGTTTAAATTTCTACTAAATTGCTTTAAATCTTTCACGACATCATAGTGGGACACATAAAAAGATGGTACATATCCAAGTCCTTTATTCAAGAGTTTAACCTGGTTTACATCAAGTATGCATTTAGATAGATTGACAATCAAATTATTAACATCAGCATTATCAGTTATATCAACCCCATAGGGCTCAAAATTAACTGCTGCTACATCACTTGCATTGTGGACTGAAACAACAGCCTTATTTCTTCCCCGCCAATGTTTGCGGCCCCCCCGTCTAAAGGGGTGTTAGGCCTCTTTCTCACTGGTGAGCTATGCTGCTCGATGTCCCCTGTTTCAATATCAGTATCAGTGTTTGAAACACTGGATGAGAAATCAGACAGTCCACTACCATGTGGAACCTTTAAAATTGGTCTAGCCCTTTTGCGTTTAGTTGACCCGCTTTGTTTAGAATCAAAACGCACACTCCTTTTCTTTTGTTTCCACGTATACACACTGTTATTTTTATAATCAGTCATGTCCCCTGAATATTTCTTCGTTTTTTTTCTCTCTCCTCATCTCAATGTCATCAGACTATCAGACTTAAAAATGGAATACAAATGCTGATATTGTCCTTGTCAGAAAAAAGTGAAAACACATCTTGACATTCCTTAAAAACAAATTGCTTTCATTTTCTAATATCATAATAATTCATGAGCAATAATTGAGACATTAGAGAACTAGTGGACCTTAGCCCTTTATTTAACATAAAAACTCTTTTTTTTACCAACCCCAGGTTCACATATACAATCTCTCACCGATGTATACGTAGTTTGGCCTGCAAATAGGCCTTTAACAGTCTATAATGCCATACTTCGTACTGCCTTACTAAACCAGACAACCAAAACAAACCAAAGACGTTCGCCCCCACTTATGCTGACTTATTCATGGGTTTTTTTGAGATTAAATATATCTACAAAACTGATTTCCCATTTAAAAAACAGCTTATGATGTGGAGGAGATACCTAGATGACTGCTGGGTTGTTTGGAATGGGTCAGAGGGGGAATGGCAAGATTTTGTCCAGTATTTGAATAGTAATGTTTTCGGGATTAGGTTTACTGGTAATGTACATCTGTTCACGGTTGATTTCTTAGATGTGCATGTCACTAAGACATTGGATGGCACAATAGCCACTACTGTACACAGAAAACCTTTCTCGAAAAATTCTTTATTACTGGCAAATAGTTGTCACCCACCCCATATAATTAACAACATACCCAAAGCCCAATTCCAACGTATCAGGAGAATTTGTTCATCTGACGAGGAATATGATACACAAGCAGCAGTCCTCAAACAGAGGTTTATAGATCGTGGCTATTCAGAATCTAAGTTGAATACAGCTTACTCTGCTGGTCGAAAGCTGAATAGAACACAGTTATTAGAACCAAAAAGTGCAGCCAAAGTTATTGATGCCCCTAGAGTGAGATTTATTACCAGCTTTGGGACCAATACTTTCAAGATCAAGGATATCATTAATAAATATTGGCATATCTTCACTAGCGACCCATTTTTTTCAGACATCTTACCGGATAAATGCAGTTTTGGTTACAAACGGGGTAAAACATTAGGCCAATGTTTTTCACGTTTTAAGAATGAAGTTTTACATTCAGAATATAAGTTCAGTGGCCGCCCGGGTTGTACCTTCTGTGGGAATTGCAAGTACTGCAAATTAGTGTCTAGGACTTCATCGTTTACATCTATAAACACTAGTAAGGTCTATGATATAAGACATCATATAAAATGCAGTAGTACTTGGTTGGTTTATATGGCTGTCTGCAAATGTGGTGCTTTTTATGTAGGACAGACGTCCTGCAGTTTTAAACAGAGGATAGCCCTACATATCAGTGATATCAAATGCAAACGGGAGAGAAGTGCTTTATATAAGCACACTTTAATACATACAGCTTCACATTTTGTATTTGTAGGGATTGATTTGTTACAAACTGATGTTGCAAATACAACTTTAAGGCATCAACTGTTAAATAATTTGGAACGTAGATGGATTATCAATCTTGGAGCCTTATTTAAACCTGGGCTCAATGATCACTGGTGAACATGGGGGCTATTATTATCTTTCACTGTCAATATATGATATTATAGCAAAAAAATTTTTTTACAGTAATGATTCATATGTATATATGTATATTTAACAATATTGTTGGAGGATTGACATGTTGGATAAAGATTTAGTGTAGTTTTGGGTTTCATATTTATATATGTTAAGTTAGCTTGAGAAAATGTTATATGCATCATGTTTTACTATCTATATGTATGTGATTATGTGATATACCACTAGGGGGCATGGTGCTACTTGACTATATAAACGGATGCTATATGATGTTTCTGCACTCACTGATGACGCTCTTTGGAGTGAAACCGGTTTGGGGGATGTGTCACATTCAATAAATCAGTTTATTTTCAGCTGCTCGTGTCTCCTGTTTGTGCTGGAACTATTTTTGGAGGTTGTATATATATATATATATATATATATATATATATATATATATATATATATATATATATATATATAAAAACAGTGTGTGCGTGTGTGTGTACGGAAGTAGACTTTTATGATGGAAATTTTCTGAATTGGGCAGTTTTTTCATTACTGGTTCATGCATTTTGTTTCATTGCCTACTAGAAAAATGTTCAAACAATAAATTTAAAATTTGCTGTAACAAGTGTGATGTATTATACAAGGAATATAATTTAATAAAGTCAGGAAGGTGTATTGAAGAACATGTGTATGTTTCTTGCTTTGTGTGCAATTGACCTATGATTTGAAAACAGCCCAAAGGTAATCTTTATCCACCACTGGCCAGATGCATTTTCTTTGGCTGTGGTGTGGGTTTCAATGCTGTTTCAATGAATGTGAGTTTCAAGGGCAGAGAAGTTTTAATGCTAAGTCTGTTTTCATTGTGAGACAGCATTGCTTTATTTAGCAGATGTCTATTAGTGTTTGTGCATTGTGCTATAAAATGTAAAGATAAAATCCAAATAATCATTGTAGAAGTAAAGCAGTATGCACATTAGTGTTTATGGTAAATGGGACAAAATAATCAGGTAATGGGACATTGGAATGGCTGCAGGGGGGCTCTGGTGCCATATTTTGGTTGTCTGTTCTTCAGTTTGTGTTTGAAATTTGGTATCCCACAATTCCATTGGAGTGGGCAGGGTTACATAATTATGTATGAAAATTTTATGTTAATCAGCATACCGATTTGTATCTATTTTTCACGGGCCTTATCCAGATTTTTGACGTTTCCAGGTTGAGAGGTATGATTTGAACATCACAGTAAGTGTGTATTGAACTCTGTAAGCTGTAATAGTTAACATGATACATGCTGTCTCATGCCTTTTTCAGTATTGTTTTCCATTATGCATTGAAGAAAATGAACATGAGTAATGTACTTAGGCATATACACAATCATGATGGTTGTCATACATTTCATTTTTAGGACTGGAGAAGATGAACACAAACCCAATGGTTGCTCCTTGAGAAGTAATTCTTGAAAAACAAGAATTAAAGTGGCAGGTAAGACTGGGGACTGACAGATTCCCAGGTCTTAATGATAGAATTTCAATTTCTTGTTTATTAAATTTAAAAGCTGCTAAACTATACAAATTTTTTTTTAATGTCAGTGATGGGATGAGTAATTTGTATGAGGAGGTACTTTTATGCATTTCCATACATTCTCACATACTTTTTTAACACATTTTTTTATATCTTTCTTATATCTTTTATATAGCTCTTATATTTTATATTTTATATTTTATATTTTACATTTGGTATTTTTTTGTATATGCGTTAGTCTATGAATTCCAATTTAATAATAATATTTCCTTGTCTGCATAAAGCGGATACCCTCATCATGTGATGAAATATTTGGACATGATTAGTGGGAATGGTGTATTTATTATATAGAAGTATTCACTAGTTTGATTCTGAAGTAGTCCAAACAGGGTGAAAGTGCTTAATTGATCTAGTGTTTTGAACTGAGGAATAAAAATGTTTTCGATGATGTCTTTGGTTTACAGTTTTGAAGCAGAGGGTAATGCTGCACCGTGTGTGTTTATTAGTTGAAGTATTGTGCAGATTGTGATTTTAAGTGATTTTTCTGCTATGGAGCCCTCTACCAGATCTACTTTATAATCAATCTTAGATTGAAGTGCCATTTTGAAAATTTATCTTTCATGGTCAAAAACATTGCATTTCTCATTCAGTCAGTTTTTCAGATAGGATTAATGTCATCAGGAGATGATCAGAGAGACATCACCTGTCACTACACAGGAATTATGAAAATATACAGAACACTGTCTCCAAAGGTAGAATTACAATCCCATTGGTCATTTCAAATTCAATGGACTTAATTATGTGGTTTATGAATGATATCACACTTGATACAAAAGCAGCCCCTAAATGTTTTTCTCTAGGAGAACAATTAACATTTGAGAAGAAGTTCTTTAAACTCAGGGCATTGCAGGTAGGGAATTTATGTTTCCAGGAATGTCTAAAAACCCATATTGTTCTTAAAGGACTGCACATTTGGAAATGTAACAATGAACTAAAGCATAGCAATGTATTACATCTAGAACTTAAGGGGTTGTTTGATAGATGTGGCTTTGAACTAATAAATTACTATTAAAATATAATGCGTAGAAGTGTGATGCCGGTAAAAAGTAGAAAAATCTCTTAAGATCAAGTGGGACATGAGGGAATATAAAAATGATAATGTGCTCGATTTGAATGAGAGTAACAATTTGAACAGAGAACACAAAATGCTTTAGGTTGGCAAAGACTTATCATAAATGAAAAAGTGAATGAAAAGTTAATTTGTTTAGACTCCCCCCCCCCAATAGTCAGAGAGGTTTTAACAACAGAGCAACAACTGGGGAAGGAATCATTACACCAGAAATGGGCAGACTTCAGAGGACTGAAACCAGAAGAAATGGGGAAGCATAAGAGGGATAGGGGACTTCACTAAGTGACCCCCACAGATGGGTTACTCAACAAGGTAGTGTAGCATTTGTTAAAGAATACTTTCAAAATTTTCAATTATACTGAAACGGATATGGAAAAGGACTTGTTTTTTTTTCCTGTTTGCTCAGAGATACAATTTTGTGCCTAGCTCCAGAATGGAATTAGTAGACAGCTTTGGAATTACATTCTTTCACTAGAAAAAAACTTGAAATTACTGTTCAGAATAAGAATGGGGGAATTAATTATCCAAATAAGATCTTACACCAGACAAGTACATATACTCTACCCCTTCATTCTGTCATTGATCTTTTTAAAAAAATAATGAAAAGAGACATTTGAAAATGGTGTACAACCCATAACAATTCTAAAAGATAAGATAACCTTTCTAAAGAAGAGTTTGTGTTATTAAGATGGATCACAAACAGCCTAACAATGGGGTGTGTTGGTGTTCACATATATGACAGATTGTGTAATAAAAATGTATGAATTGTTGAACGATAGTAATGTATATGATTATGTACTTGTTAACAAATTAAGTATCTCATTACAAAACAAATGTATTATCAATGATTTGTTAAACCAAGGGTATATCACACCAGAAATGTTTAGAAGTAAAAAGCCCTATGGCACCTCAAATCTTTGACATACCTAAGGTGCTTAAGGGCATGACAAATCATCCAATAAGACCTACAATAGATGCTCTTGGGTCGAAGGTACAACCATTGGTTATATTTCTGGCAGTTTACTGTAAATATGTTATAGCATCATTTCCAAATGGATTAAAAGACTCATGGGCTTTTTTAGAGTAAACTGAACCCAGACAATAGCTGGCTCATAACCACTGATGTAACTAATCTATTTTTCAGTAATACAATAAGAGATCAGAATGGAATGGTTTAGAGAAGTATTAGCTGAATATAGTCATATGGGGAATTAACTTTTCAACATTAATTGTGAATTTTTGGAGATGTTTTTTTACAACAGCTTTATTCTGTTTGAAGGAGAATATTTCCACCAGGTTGCAAGGGTTGCAATGCGTTGCAATGTGTTCCCCCATTTATGCAAATCTGGTTATGGCTTACATGGGAAAAATTATATTTAATACTAGTTTTTGCCAACAAATAGGGAGCTTATTATCTTTATTTGGATGATATATGGATCCTCTGGAACAACAGTGAAGAGGAGTTACTGGGTTTTTTACATATATGTAGAAACAACAACTGATTATGTTATTTATTTGTTTGGCATTTGTTTACCAGGAAAGTTCAACTGGGTAATGAGATACCCATTTTCAGTGGGGGCCCAAGGAGAAAAGCTCCAGATACATATGGTTAACAGAACAAAAAACTAGGCAGACATAATGAAGTCATAATATTCAAGCACACATATGAAAATAGCACTTTAGTTTGTCAGAATGCGAACTTAAACATAATAAAGTCAGAATATTGAAACACAAAATTTGAAAAACTACACATTAGTTTGTCAGAATAAAAACTCAACAGACATAATAAAGTCATAGTGTTCAAGCATAAATTATATGAAAAGTATGAGAATAGGAAGACGCAGCATTATTTACATAATAGGTGATTATTATAATGATTATTATAATTCTAGAGGTCATGAAATATGATAACAGATTATATTGGTGAAAGTATAGGATAGTAAGAGTAGAGAAGGGCAGGGTGTGATATAGGTGATTGTAGGAACAGATGTGGAAAAGGTATGAGTGGAATCTCAGGGAAGTATGTGTAGAAGAAGGGAGGGTAGGGTAAGACAGTTGGGATACTGAGAGGAGTGGTAGAAAAGGGTATAAGAGTACCTTAGCCTGGGCTCATACAGGAGCAAATCCAAGCTTTACAGAGGTTTTGAAGGAGTGCAGGTTAGTAGCAGTTTTGATAGTTAAATGAAGGAGTTCCATAGATTTGCCAAAGAGCAAGAGTAAAGACTTAGGCCTGGGGTTTGTTAGATTTATAAGTTGTGAGGAGAAGTTTATCTTCAGAGCTGAGATGTTTATTTGGGATGTAAAAGTTGATTACTGGGCTAAGAGCAGGACAAGTTAATGGTTTGTGAATGATTTTGTATACAGTAGTAAATTGTACGTATTGGAGGTGGAGGAGGACTTCAAGCCATCTTAGGGAATGTAGGACTTTACACTGATGAGTTAGAGGCGTTGTGCTTATGGCAAATTTGGACATTTTGTTATAGCAGCTTTCTATGTTTTTTCTTAGGGAGGTCTGTAAGTTAGTTAGAATTGGGGCCACATATAACAGTGAGGGCAACAGGTACATTTTGGTCAGGGTAATTTTGATAGCTGCTGTGAAGAAGTTTTTATTCCTGTATAGCATGCCTAATTTTTGGTGTTTTTTATACTGTTTTGTATGTGTAGGTCAAACTTGAGATTATTGTCACTTGTGACACCTAGTAGTTTGGTATGCTGAACCAATTCCATTTCAGTATTGTTGGCTGAAAAGCTCTTGAAGTTTGTTTGTTGGCGTTATGAAGTTTGTGGGTGAAGGGAAAGAGCTTTGCTTTTTTGGCTTCAGTAGGAGTTCAGCATTGGAGAGCCATGTTTTTATAGAAGAGAAAGCTTGTCGTGTTATATGCTTTAGGTGAGTTAATGTGTCTGATACACAGATGATAGTGGAGTCATCTGCATATTGGATTAGAGTGCCTTCACAGGAGGATGAATGTAAGTTATTAATAAAGATATTAAATAGTAATGGGCCAAGGATGGATCCTTGATGTACACCTGTGGAGCTGATCTGATATGGGGAAACATAGCCCTGCCATTTTACTGCTTGATGTTTGTCAGCTAGGTAGCTAGAAAACCACTGAAGTGAGGAGGAGAATAGACCAATGCTAGAAAGTATTTTAAGGAGTTTGGGGTGAGGTACCATGTCAAATGCTTTTAACAAATCTAGAAATAATGCGGATACTAGTTTGCCAGTGTCATGGGCTTTTTTGATAAAGCCCATGAAAGATAATAAGGCTGTTGAGGTAGTATGTCCAGGTCTAAAACCATGTTGAGTGTGAGAAAGTAGGTTATTGTGTGTAAAATGGTAGAAAAGTTGTAGTTGCACACATTTTTCTAGAATCTTAGAGAGGAGGGACAAGGTTGCAATAAGACAAAAAGTTTTTTTTTCTCAAGAAAATTTTTTTTCATAACAGTAATATAATAAGTTAATACATGGTGTTAATAAATAAACAGTGTGAATAAAATTATTAAACAAGAAAATAAATTATATACAATATGCACAAAAGTCTGAGGAAAAATACATAATAATCACATTCCTAGAAGAGGCAGAAAAACAAAATGTCTGTGTGTGTGTGTGTGTGTGTGTGTGTGTGTGTGTGTGTGTGTGTGTGTGTGTGTGTGTGTGTGTGTGTGTGTATGTGTGTGTGTGTGTGTGTGTATATATATATATATATATATATATATATATATATATATATATATATATATATATATATATATATATATATCATGTGTTCTTTGACTTTAGTTTCCTTATAAGCTGTTTCCTTCAGAAAAGACAAAAAGTCTCCAAAAACTGGTACAGTAGTAGATTTCCATTTCCTGGTAATGCTTTTCCTTGCAACAGCCAGAATAGTCCAAAGTAAGGAGAGGTTGTCATTATTCAATGCAAGGCCATCATTAACATTAAATAAAATTAAGAATTTTAACAATGAATTGGTGAAAAAGTTTTTAAAAAATCACCTAAATCACACCAGAATTGATCTAACAGTGTACAGGTATAAAAATATGAACCCAATCAGCTTTACATTCATGCAAACACCTCCAACAATCACTGTTCTTATTCTTACCAAATTTAGCTAGCTTATTTGAGGTTAGAAATGCTCTATGCAAGAATTTCCATGTAAATATATGCCAATATTGTATCCAAGATGTAAGTCTGACAGAAAATAAGATAATAATTTAAATAGTTGTAGCCTGTTAACTTGGCAAACAAATAACACTAGATAATTTGTCAATATACTTGTCAGTACTACTGTATTTTTTCTTTAATGTTTCACTGATTTATGGTTTTATGTTTGCGTGTTTGTCCTTCAACTTTTAATTATTGTTAATAAATTGTGGAGCTTTTCTCCCCGGGCCTCCTCTGTAAATGGACCTTCATCCAGTTTGACTATCCCGGTTAAAAATGTAAAGTAAAATTAAAAAAAATAAAAGAAGATAAAATTTGAGATTTACCCTCATGAGATAGATTAGAAATATTACCCACACTACTATGTTTCCAATATTTGTCTTGTAATTTGTATCTTATATTTTATAAGGATTTCATATAGTTTGAAATTAGATTTTCCAGATTTTTATTTATTATAGATACTTTCATAAGGATAAACTAACAGTTTAGGGATTTGTTTAAAATGAGTTAATAAAGATTATAGAAAGATCTTGAGAATGAGTTATCACACTTTGTAATAGTAACCAATCATGAGAATTTCAATCAAACTCCTTTATAAGTTGATTTATTTCTTTGACTATAAGTCCTTTGAAACATTGCTGCCAACAAATACAATTTTTAGATTCCCAAGAAATAAAAATATTGTTGTGAACTTTATCAAAAATGCTTTTATAATGCTGAAAGGGATTAAAATTTCAAACCAGATGTTGGTATCGACATTAGAAATAATTAATTTTTTTAAGTTAATAAGTATAGAATTTATAAAGCTAGAATTTTAAGGTGTAGAATTATATTATGATTTAACAAAGAAAATGCCAGAATACATTATTTTCGTTATTTGAGAAAAAGTATCCAGGAAGATTATTATCATTCTGTATAATCATCACATGTAAATTTGTATTGACCAAATTCAAAATCATTTTGAAAATCGAGGCTTTAATATAGGTGTCAGTATCTAGGAAATTCATTCCTCCTTCATCCCAAGGTCTGGTAGGATGAAGAACAGCTATTTTGTTTTTATTAGGAAACCAGAGTAGTTTTAATAGGAGCTTATTTATATCGGTGATTAGACTTTTTCCTGGAAAGATAGATAAAACTTGAACTAATATAATATTTTGGGCAGGAGAATCACTTTTATCAACTGAAGCCTTTCTTCAAAGGAAATGCTCAACTGCATCATCAAGGGCAATTCTTTTTAGCATGGGCTATTCTATAGCTTTTAAAGAGTCATTAAATGCCTTTTTGCTGAATTTATGTAGGTTCCATATAGTTTTGAATGTGTGTTGGTTTGTGAGATGAGCGACAGTCCTGTGAGAATAGGCTGGTAGGTGGTCACTTAAGGAGTTCGGGAGTGTGTCTAAGGATGTAGAGTTAGAAGGTTTCAAGACTAATATCAAGTCCAAGGAGGAATGCTGGGTGTTATTTTTGACATCTCTGGTAGGAGTATTTATAAGTTGAGTAAAGACACAGAGGTTTATACTGTTTGCTGGGTGGTGTGAAGTTAGTGTCTGCCAGTCTATGTTAACATCTAAGATAATGGTTTCATTCAGTATTGTTTCAGATATCTAGGCTAGATTACTTTTTAGAATGGGAATGTTTTGCCCAGGAGGGATGTATAAAACAACTGTTCAGATGTTCATAGATGAGTTAAGTTTTAGTAATGTTGTAAGTATTTTAGCTGTGCAGAATTTTGGTATAGCATTTGAGTATAGAGAAATTATCAAGTTGCTAGGGAAAATTAGGGTTATTCCACCACCTTTTTATGTACTGTGTCTAACTGATAATTCTGTAACCAGGAGAAGAATTTCAGTAGCTTTTATTTCTGGTTTTAGCCAAGTCTCTATAATAGCAAGGTTGTCTGACTTAGCGTGTGCTAGCCAGGCACAAAAGAGTGTTAGTTTATTGCACATACTCTTGATATTAAGAATGATAAGTTTTAGTTTTTCTTTATCTATGTATTAAGAATGGGACCTGGGTTGGGGTGGATGTCCCTGCACAAGTTTAAGGCCATGAAAGAACATCTAGTTGTTTTAGGAGTTATAAGTAATTTGGGTATTTGTAATAGTTTTAGGTTGTAGTGGTTAGTATACAGGACTTTTGGATGGGAATAGAAGAAGACTGGTATAGAGATCAGTGTTGGGTTTATTTGGGAGACACTTGTGGTGGAGGGATTGAGTAGTGATGATGAGGTAATAGTTGAGGTATACTTTTGTAGTGGTGCTGCTGGAGGAGTTTTTAGGGTAGAAAAGAGGAGAAGAAGGAAGATAAATGAGAGGCATGACTAAAACAGCATGCTTGGTGTAGAGTGAGATAGCTTAAATGGAAGTAGGGAGGAATTAGAGCTATAGGAAGTCAAGTAGTTATGGGGGAAGAGTATAAGTGAAAATACTGTGGGATAGTAGTGTAGAAAAAGGGGGGTGTAAGTAGAGTAGGTTCACATATCATTATGACCCTATAAAGATGCCTTATCTGGATGTGTTGATATATAAGGACTTTGTTAATCATAAATGAATGTGTTATATAATACAGTGAGAGAAACTTCTCCAACTCATATCTGGATTTAAATTGTAACTATCCTCAGTATCAAAAGAACAGTTTCATAAAAGGATGATTCATCTGTTTAGCTAGGATGATATCTGACTTTACAAAATTTGAAGAAGAATGTAATTATTTAAAATGCATGTTCCTAGCGAGGGGATATCTGGGACCATTCACTGATATGATATATAATGAGATACGTACAAAAAGATGTAAGGCCATTTATTCCCAACTCTTGGGTTACACCAACATCTGTATATGAATTTAATAGAGCTAGGATTTTGAAATATGACATTCAAATATATGATATCAAGAATATTCTGTTGAGAAATTGGAGAATTTTTGAACATATTACCAATATCAGTACTTTCCTGGTCCTAAACCCAATGTGTTTTTAAAGGGGCTTGAACTATAAAAAATGTCCGGGAAACTTATGATTTGGATGGTAGGAAATAGATTTAGTCATATCTAGAAAATTTGTTTTTGTAATCAATGTCAGTACATTTTTGAAGGTAACTGTTTTGACATTTGAGGTTTTGGAAAAATTAATAGAAAAACAACCTTCAATTGTAACACTAGAGGTATAGTTTATTTAGCACTATGTATGGCTATGTAAGGAAACTGAAGCATTACTTCCATAAAATAATATATGAGTACAATTATGACATCAAGAAAAGGGACATAACGATGCACTTTGCAGGCACAGACATAATTATGATGACTCTAATACAGTTACATTTTTAAGACTGGAGAAGGTGAACAAAAACCCAAGGAGTGGTCTTTGGGAAGAAGTTTTTGAAAAACAAGAATTAAATTGGCAGTAAAGACTGGGGGTTTTCAGATTTGCAGGTCTTAACAAGAGCATTTCAATTTCTTGTTTATTAAATGTAAAAGCTGTAAAACTCTAATGATTTTTAATTTCCCTGATGGGATGACTAATTTCTGTGAGGATATATTTTTATACATTTCCATATGTTCTCACAACGTTTTGAGTACATTTTTTTATTTATGTGTTATATATGCTTTATATATCTCCTATATCTCATCTTCTATATTTCACATTTTGTCTTTTTCATATATGTGTTAGTCTATGGATCCTAATTTAATAATAATATTTACTTGTTTTAATAAAGAGGATACCTTGATTATGTGATGAGATGTTTGGACATGATTTGTGGGACCAATATATTTATTTTATGGAAGTGTTTGCTAGTTTGATACTGAAGAAATCCAAGTATGACGAATACACAATTGAAAGTCATTTAAACTATGGAATAAAAACGTTTTTGATAATGAGCTTGATTTATTATTTTGAACAGAATTAGAGGATAATACTGCATCATACGTATGTTAATTTTTTTTAAATCAATATATGTATGCATTTATTTTACATAACACCATTGTTAGGAACTGAAGTACTTGATATGTAGTAATGCAGTTCATTCTTTTTTTTTTTTTTTTTTTTTTTTTTTTTTTTTTTGGGTACGGCTCATTGCAATGAGGCCCCAGTGCAAATGTTCCTGAAGTCTGTGTCATAACAGGTGATTTATACCTTTCTGTTTTTATGCCAGATCTTATTCCAGAATGGTTATAAGGCATTTTATCACAATAAGTCTTAGGACACTGATTTACTTATCAATTATTATTAATAACATTATTAATATTGTTATTTATTGATTATCTCAAACCATGATATAATCTACAGTAAGATCAAAGCATAGAGTGGGTAGTGGGAAAGACGATGTATCATAAGGAAAGTGAGCATTTTTTGAAGTGCTGTAGAATCTGATGGAATTGATCATCTTCAGCACATAGATCTTGGACACACCCGAGGGCACCAAAAACAAGATGTGCCTGTTTGCAGGTGATGCAATGGCATGGGTCATAGTTCAATGTGTGAACCTAATACACAATCTGGAAAAAAAATTACCTAACAGGCAAAATGTTGGTGCTAGACTTTAAAATACATAAATACAAAGTGTCAAATCTAAGAAAAAATGGAAGAAGACTACTGGCTGGTTTAATAGGAGAAAGTCAGAAGAACTAATAAAATAACATTTGAATGGTGGTAACAGCAATAATGGACTAATCAGTGTGAAAAGGCTGTAGTTAGATCCAAAAGGATAGTTAGATATATCATGAAAGGAATGGATTCTAAGATAAAAGTGGTCTGTTTTACTTTTATGGCACTTCAAGGAGTTCAGGAAATAAGAAAGTAATAAGAAATTAGAAAAGGCATAAATGAATGAAGTAAAGGTGCTCCACTCATCAGAGCACAGAAGGAAAGGGTGTGATTTGGTTCAACTGAAGTATTAACCTGGATTATGATTTTATAGAAATGTTGAATTAACATGAGTGCCAAAGAAGATACCACCTACAGAAACAGATTATGTGAGAAAGACAATTAATATTTCATGAAAAGACTAGTTGGTGTATTGGAACCTGTTACTAGAATGGTTAAGAGCGTACAGCCGAGTAGAGGCCTTGAAGGAAGACTGGGGTAGATATATAATAAAGAGAATGGATGGATGACTGAGTCAGGACAATATGGGCAAACAGATTGCCTCCTTCTGCCAGCACTGATAATGTAACACATTGTAAGTCATGGACAGTTTTATACAGAGGATAATAATGAGGCTGCAGGACTTTGCAAAGGTTGCATCCAGAATATTCTTTTAACTATGAATCTATACTCTGGAACAAGCGACCCATCTATGTCAAGCAAAGTTCCTCATTAGCACTCTTCAAGAAAAATCTTGATGAGTGGATGGGAAATAGGAAATACACCCCGAGGATCACTTCTGTGGCTCTGCTCAACAGGGGCACAGGAAAATAACTTTCTTGGGTGGCATAAGCCAGGGAACCTTGTTGGCTAGGCTTACTTAGGCCCTTGGGCCAATAGCCTAGTACCTACATATGAACCTATGAAATCTAAAGAATGCACTGTACAATCACAGTAATAAGGATGCCTGTGTAACAGACCTAGTTACATCAAGATAGTTAAACACAGAAACCTGATCTCACCACGATGTAGTCAAATAACAAGCTGAATTGCAAGTAGTAATCCAAAAAACGATCAGTAGCCGTGATGATAGTATAAGAATCTTCTTTAATATAAACACATTGGGTAAAGGTAAGCGCTTTCGCGTGGTCACAGCCACGCTTCTTCAGACATTGAAAAACCCCACACACAGTATTTAAATAGTGCAACAATTAGGAACCAAACCCTATATAATTAGATGCATCAATTATTATTTAAAACGGCACTGTCAACAAATAGTTAGTAACTCTTCATTCACTATATGTACTTATAAAAATGACCAGTATAAGAATGGTAAGCAACTCATAATATAGCCTGCAATTATAAATGCTTATAAAACGAAATATACATTTAACAATTCATAAGTTGTTCAGAAATTATGCTTTCACGTCCTTACAAATCTAAGCATTAACATCCACTTCACTAGGAAAAGTTCCGGTTACTATCGTAACAAAATTAAATATTCACCGGACACAAAATAACTGTCAATAGAACAGTATCTGTGAAGCAGTTTTTCAACAAGAAAATCTTTTCTTTTCTTTTCTTATCTATGGTAGTACCAAAAATACGCAGTTACTATAGACAGTATTTCTGTTTTTAAACTAACTAAAGTCTTTTAAAGATTGTACAAGTGAATAAAAATATAAGTATAAATAATCAAGTAACTCAGTTGTAATAAAAAACTCGATTAAGACTTAACAGCATACTTCATTCATATACAAAATAACATATGCCCTCTCGTGTAAGTCTTACTATTCCTAGTCCATCTAAAAATATAAGGGAGCCTTAAAATATGAGTGTATCCAATTATCAGCGGTAACTTTACTAAACGAAAAGTTACGTGGATAGTGGGGCGACTAGACTGACTAATCTTTGTAAAGTAATTAAAACCCTATATCTAATACTTAGATACTATAGGGTGCAAAAAGTGTCTGAACGTGAAATTTAAAACCATAAACAGACAGAATTATATACATGTATGCCTACATTAGTATATGCATTTAATATAGTAATAACTTTGTTTGTAGGGTGTATCTTTCATAAAATCAGTTGCCTTATTTAAAAATACATAGACATGATGGCACTATTTCTAAAAAACTTTTTATTTTATTGAAGAATATAAATATGCAAGAATATACATAGAATATGTATATTAAGTCCATTTAATGTTCTATTTCAATAATGACTAGAATGTGTATGTTTATAAAAACTACAAAGGTTTCATTATAAAAATCCAATTTTTGTGATAAAACAAACAAATAATCAAATAATTACCTTAAAATACCAAATTTAATAAGAGTATATAATATAAAATTTATTTATAAAAAATATAAATATGTATGTGTATGTATATAGCATCGATATCTTTAATGTCAGAGTTAGTAATAATTCTGACATTAACATTATTATAACTTTTATCCAAAGCATTTTTTTATGACCTATAAAAATCCATCAATTTGATTTTAACTATATATAAATATAAATATAAATCCTGCTTACCCATAAAATATATGTATAAAACCTAATTTGCTGATATTATAACCAGACTGCCAAATTATGTATGATATAACAAAACTTCGTAAAATATTTAGTATATACACATCAGGACTTAGTATTAGCATTAACGCTTTCTATTCTTTAGAATGGGCTTGATGGAAACGGAAGTGTTCAAGCCTGGATAACTATGTGCATTAAACTTTAAGATCCATCTTAATTCAGCTAGAGCTAGATTATTAATGTTGTCACCACCCCTAGGATTCATAGTTATTATTTCCAGTACCCTAAACAGAAAAGTGTGTTCTTTGTATTTTACTATATGTTGAGCCAGAGCATTTGTATCTGTTTCTCTCTTTATCTCATACAAATGATCATAGACTCGGTCAGCTAATCTCCTTTTTGTCAGTCCTATATAGAATGCTGTGCATTTTGTGCAGGTTGCTAAATATACCAAGTTTTTTGTCTGGCATGTAGCTAAAACGTTAAAATAAAAGATAAAATCTAGTGTAGGATGAGTGAACGTCAAATCAGGACAGATAAATTTGCATCGATTACAATTACCACATGGAATAGTTCCCATATTTGGAGTGGGTTTCTTAACATTTGATGCATAATCTTTGCATAAAATTTGTTTTAGATTGGAACAATTTTTATACAGAAAAGTAGGATAACTACCCACTAAGTTAGTTACTAAGGTATCAGTCAACAAAATGTTCCAATTTCTCCGTATCATGTTTTCCAAACTCTTCACATCACTAGTGTATTTTATAATATAGGGCATTTTCATAGTATTACTGACTGTTTTAGGTCTAAAAGGAATGAATTTCTTAAACACTCGTGGTGTGGGCTCTATAGAATGTATGGTATTGTTCTTAATAGAGCTAACTAATTCAGTATTATAGCCTCTATTCAAGAAGAGTTGTTCTAATTTATCAGCTTCTTTCTCTAAAGTTACTTTATCTTGACATAACCTAGTTAGTCTAATAAACTGACTCTTGACTATTCCTGGGAACATGTGCCTTGGGTGCATACTACTGAATTGAAGTAGTGTATTAGTCCAGGTTGGTTTTCTAAAGATGGAAGATGTAATCTTTCCATGTTCATTAAGTGTTAGAGTGACGTCCAAAAAATCTACTTGTTTCATGGAGGCTTTCACTGTGAATTTTAAGTAGGTGATGGTAGTTTCTAAATGATGTAAGAATTGTGTGAATTCCTCTAGGGTACCTTGCCATATTAAAAGGACATCATCTACAAATCGCTTGTAGAACTTAATTTTTTCAAAAGTAGGACTATTGAACAAATGTTCCTTTTCCCAATTCAGAACTACTAAGTTTGCATATGTATTTGCGCATGGGGTACCCATAGCTACTCCCCATGTTTGCAAATACGTAATACCATCAAACATAAAAAGATTATTGTTAAGCACTAAATCCAGTAGTTGGCAGATCAGGATTATTTTCTCTGTAGAAAAATTAGTGTCTCTAACTAGTAGCTCTCTAACAGCTTCCAGACCCAAATCATTGGGGATGGACGTAAAGAGATTTTTTACATCAAGGGTTATTAAGATATATTCATCAGTCCTAGCATTCAGTGTTACATCTTTAAGGCTATTCAGCAGGTCATAAGTGTCTTTTAATATAGATGGAACTGCATCTACTATAGGCCTAAGAAACTTTTCAAGAGCAGTGGAAATTGTTGCAGTGACCCAGTTACTGCCTGAAACTATAGGCCTAAGGGGTATGGGGTCCACTCGTTTATGGATCTTTGGCAAGCCCTTTATAGTGGGAATAGTTGGAAATTCAATATACAAGTATTTATACACCTCTGGGGTGATTTGTCGACACATAAGTAAGTCATGTAAAGTTGCATGTACATTAGTTATTATAGAACTAACTTCTTTCTGTGAAATAATAGAATAAGTTTCTCGATCAGACAACATATTTAGCATCAAAGAAATATAATCCACAGTATTCATAATTATGGTTCCACCTCCTTTGTCAGCAGGTCTAAAAGTAATGTCAGAGAGCTGTTTAAATTTTCTTAGGGATGTCATCTCATTAGATGTTAAGTTCACGTAGGCTATTCTTTTCTTACTAGCAGAGAACAGTTGATAAAAATCTCTCTCACAAGCTTTTAGAAAGCAATCTAAGTTGAAAGGTAAAGGAGGTGAGAAATTACTTTTGTATCTTAAATTCACAGAGTCAAAATATAATGGTTCATTACCTTGCGTCACTGTGGTATTTTTAAAAAACAATTTCAATGCTATGCTTCTACAAAAAATACGTAATTCACATAATACCTCAGTTAGACTACTACACTGTGCTGGTATAAAGTTCAAGCCCTTATTAATCAGGCTAATATCAGATAAGCACATGTCATGATTAGATAGGTTAACAAATAGATCAGTCACATCCTTTGCCTTCATGTCGTCCCATGTCTCTCCTCGGATATTTTCCGTTTTCTTGGCCCTCTGCTTTGCGAGCGTCCTCTCCCTTGAAATTGTGATTTTATTGGATAAGGTAAAAAACGACTTGCTTCTTGGACGATTTTTGGTTTCGCACCTAATTGATTATCATTGTATGTACTGACAAATGCTAACTGATTAGGAGGTGGTGTAGCAGAATAGGCAGTTAGTTTAGGAAAATCAGTCTCAGTAGAGTTAGCAACAATATTTTCAGCTGTAGACGAAAGAGGCATAGCTGGATTTGCAACAGACAAAGTAGCAACATCATGATGTATGACATCGTCAATAATATGTATCGGAGAAGCTGGTTTTAGTTCTCGAGATTGTGCAGTGTTGTGCCTAGGCCAAACAAAAATCTGACCTGTTTGAAAATCATTATAGTCCCTCTGTAACTTTTTTAATTTAATCTGTTTCAATTTCTCACTAAAAGAATTCACTTGTGAGAAAATGATTTGTAGTCTGTTTTTTGCATAGTCTGATTTATACTTGTCACTCAAACTTTTATAAATTGTGTCTATTTCAATACGTAATTTAGTTTCAAGTGGTAAAAAATATTCATTTAAAAGTGACATGTACCTGAAGCCTTGTTCAATATTTAGGTCCTGCCACTTTTTTAGAAGCACCGGATGATTAGTTCCATAAGACGGCATACAAAAGACACGCATTCCTCAGGGTACAATACGATGGTGTAAAGAAGCTTCAAGGTGTTGCCTTTGCCAGGCATACATTTGCAGCAAGTATAATTTATCTTCAAAATCTTTGACAGTCAGGTTAAAATCAGCAGTATTTTCTTCAGGTAAAATGGGTACAGATGCGTTGAAAGACCCACCTAATTCCAAAGCCAATAAAGGGTTAGAAACATGATGTAACAGTCCTTCTGGTATAGCTGAATAATCCCTCGACTCTGGTCTATAATCAAGTTCCACAGCTGGGGAATCCATCGCGTAGAGCAGTTATCACACCAAACAGAAGTTGCGAAAAAAAACAAGAGGTAACTGCAGCTTCAAGAGATCAGGTAACACAAAAAAAGTCCAATGTTAAACACAGAAACCTGATCTCACCACGATGTAGTCAAATAACAAGCTGAATTGCAAGTAGTAATCCAAAAAACGATCAGTAGCCGTGATGATAGTATAAGAATCTTCTTTAATATAAACACATTGGGTAAAGGTAAGCACTTTCGCGTGGTCACAGCCACGCTTCTTCAGACATTGAAAAACCCCACACACAGTATTTAAATAGTGCAACAATTAGGAACCAAACCCTATATAATTAGATGCATCAATTATTATTTAAAACGGCACTGTCAACAAATAGTTAGTAACTCTTCATTCACTATATGTACTTATAAAAATGACCAGTATAAGACTGGTAAGCAACTCATAATATAGCCTGCAATTATAAATGCTTATAAAACGAAATATACATTTAACAATTCATAAGTTGTTCAGAAATTATGCTTTCATGTCCTTACAAATCTAAGCATTAACATCCACTTCACTAGGAAAAGTTCCAGTTACTATCGTAACAAAATTAAATATTCACCAGACACAAAATAACTGTCAATAGAACAGTATCTGTGAAGCAGTTTTTCAACAAGAAAATCTTTTCTTTTCTTTTCTTATCTATGGTAGTACCAAAAATACGCAGTTACTATAGACGGTATTTCTGTTTTTAAACTAACTAAAGTCTTTTAAAGATTGTACAAGTGAATAAAAATATAAGTATAAATAATCAAGTAACTCAGTTGTAATAAAAAACTCGATTAAGACTTAACAGCATACTTCATTCATATACAAAATAACATATGCCCTCTCGTGTAAGTCTTACTATTCCTAGTCCATCTAAAAATATAAGGGAGCCTTAAAATATGAGTGTATCCAATTATCAGCGGTAACTTTACTAAACGAAAAGTTACGTGGATAGTGGGGCGACTAGACTGACTGATCTTTGTAAAGTAATTAAAACCCTATATCTAATACTTAGATACTATAGGGTGCAAAAAGTGTCTGAATGTGAAATTTAAAACCATAAACAGACAAAATTATATACATGTATGCCTACATTAGTATATGCATTTAATATAGTAATAACTTTGTTTGTAGGGTGTATCTTTCATAAAATCAGATGCCTTATTTAAAAATACATAGACATGATGGCACTATTTCTAAAAAACTTTTTATTTTATTGAAGAATATAAATATGCAAGAATATACATAGACTATGTATATTAAGTCCATTTAATGTTCTATTTCAATAATGACTAGAATGTGCATGTTTATAAAAACTACAAAGGTTTCATTATAAAAATCCAATTTTTGTGATAAAACAAACAAATAATCAAATAATTACCTTAAAATACCAAATTTAATAAGAGTATATAATATAAAATTTATTTATAAAAAATATAAATATATATGTGTATGTATATAGCATCAATATCTTTAATGTCAGAGTTAGTAATAATTCTGACATTAACATTATTATAACTTTTATCCAAAGCATTTTTTTATGACCTATAAAAATCCATCAATTTGATTTTAACCATATATAAATATAAATATAAATCCTGCTTACCCATAAAATATATGTATAAAACCTAATTTGCTGATATTATAACCAGACTGCCAAATTATGTATGATATAACAAAACTTCGTAAAATATTTAGTTATTTTTTTTTTTTTTTTACATCAAGATAGTACTGACCACTGAAGATTTCAGAATTTGTAATGGAAATACAGCTTACATGCTACAGATACCATGATTCTTCAAAAAATATTGATTTGAACAGAACTCCTCTGTGAGTGAATGATTCCATTTCGGAGAGAGTCAATGTCTATTCTACAAAAGTGTGTTATGGCTAACATAAGGTACTATCAGTCTGAACTGGGGAGAGGGGTGCCTCAAGACAAAAAATAATTAATGGTTGTGCCATTACATAAATTTTTTGGGGGGGCAGCAATCACTTTGGGTAATAATAGACTAGTTAGTCTAAACTCAGTAGTTGGGAAGCTAGTAGAAATACCTTGTGAAGCAGGATGGACAGACTTTTAAGAGACAGTCACATCAGGGACAAAAAATCGGTATAGGTTCACTGCAAATCTCTTATACCAGTCATCTGATACAGCGTTAAAACAGAGTAACCCACAAGATGGATAGAGTAGTCATAATACAGTAAGGCATTTTATTTAATTCCATATAAAATAATGTTATTAGTAAAGCCTGTCTGAGTGGGAGAAGGGCTTGAAATGGCAAAAATGAGTGGAGAGTTAGTTTACAGGAATATCACAGATTATGTTTGTAATGGGAGATGGGTTCTTAGAGGAGTAAGAGGTGATCAGCAAAGTATTTCAGGATTCAGTGCTAGGGTCACCACTGTATGACATGTCAGGTATTACAACAAGGGTGGTGAATGTGACATAAAGGTTGGATATTGATATACATTAAGGGTTGCGGCTCTAAAGAGACAGAACTGTAGGGCCTGGGCTACGAAAGTGAATCTGAAGTTCAGCAACAACATATGGAAAGTGCTTACTTGTGGAATACAAATACTGGATTGAAACAGAAATTAGAGGGGAAGACGAGAAAACACAGACCTTGTTCCACTACAAAGACTACTGGCTCAGATAACCATGAGATCCATTAGCACTGATAGAGACATTGTAGGAGCCAGCTGATGCAGGAAGAGAGTAAGACAGCAGCTCATCCATCCAGGTGGGAGGTAGGTGACCCATCATTCTGCAGTGGCAAACCTACTGTCCAGACACATGCAGCTAGAATGCCCACAGAGATATCTTACTAAAAGGATACAAAGTCTAAGCAACATGTCCTACATGGGCTGACTCAAAGCCCTGTTGCTATACTCAGTATCTTACAGACTGCTAAAAGGTGACCTGTGGCTGGCATTCAAGGCATCCTCAGACCAATTACTGTTGTTTTTAAATCACATCATCAAGTCAACTGGCATCAGAAATACTTGGTCTAGGGATTTAAACCTCTTCTGCAACATCAACAGACCAGTTTTAGAGGGACAGGTATATTTCTCAGAGGATACCGCTGCTATGGAACAGACTCTCCAGGCACATACAACAAAGTTCATCCCTTTCCATTTTCAAATGCAACTTAGATCTATGCATGAGAAACAGAAAAAAAATTACCCCAGGACTGCCTCCTGTACTACTAATGGACAAATGCAGCTCCTAAATGCTTTATCTCATGCGTAGGTCCCCTCAAATTATCTGTGTTATGATATCAGTTATTATCATTAGAGGTAATATATAATTGTCAACAATAGGATGGGTAAGACCAGTCTATAATTAAATGGGATAGGTTATTTTGAGCAGAAAAAGGGAGACTGGCTAGGAGTAAACTGGTCCGTAAGGGCACCTAGCCTAGAACTTACCTATGAACCTATGAGACAGAAGTGTATGGCATGCAACACTATGATCCAGTGATGTGCTCAGCTTTGGCAAGCAACATGTATGCAGCAGGTTCATGGGGAATGACCAAGAAAGTGCATGTTCAAAGGGAAAGGTATAGAAACCCCTCATGTCAGCCATCAAAACAGGTGTTACATCAAATAAATGGAAATTAGAAAACGTCACAGCTGCCCCATTGAAGTTGATGCCAACAATTGCTCTTGCCCCAAGGATGAGGAACATGGGTGGTAATGGCACCTAAGTGGTCAGCAGACATGTGGGAGGGCAAATAAAAAAAAATTAGAAACACAAGACAATCACTGTCAGGGTGAATCATTAGGAGCCAGCAAGTGGGCAACATTTAAATCAATCAAAAGTAGTAATGCAGAGAAGATGATAATGATGATGACAGTAATGCTGCTGCTGTATGCCATTCTGAAAAACATACATGGAAAAAAAAGGCTGGTGCAGCAGAAGACGAGTAATAAGATTCTCCTCAGGGTACGTTGTTTTAAAAATAACTTATTTTACGCAGCAAAACGTTTTATTATTTTAAATTAAAAATGAACACATTTACCATATCTTTATTTTATTAATTACAAATTAGTAATTTTTTCTTCTTCGTTTTTACAGAATGACTGGTTGGCTAAATTTATTGAGATTGTCATTTCATTTTTTTTAGTACCCAAAAAGGTATGCTGCTCAGACTCCTGCAATTTCTAGAGTGTGTGTGTATGAGTGTTAACTTCAAAAAGTTGATGTACAATGCAGTTCCAAAAATTCTGGCCACATCACTGGTATGCAGATTGATCCTAATACTAACAGGGGACCAAGCAGTTAGGATAGATTGCTGCAGCAAGAAATGTGAGCATTGCAATAATAGAAGAAAAGGGGAAGATGTGCTGTGATGGACAGCGTGATGAGATAACATAATGAAGGCCTAGATTCTAAAGAAAGAAAGAAGAGATAAGGGAGAAGGAAGGATATGGCTGGCTAATCAAAGGGCCTAGGTTTAGAACAGGAATGAGGAAGTACTACTTTAGGGAAAGGGGGAAGAAGTTGCCACATGCCACTGCTGACAAAACGATATTGCAATTCAAAAAGGTTTATGATAGGAGGGAAAGATATGGGTGGTAGTTAGATAGACATGCATGAGGCAATAGCTGCAGCAGCACACAGGCAGAGACTACCAGCCATCAGTCATCTGCTAGATCAGTCATATGCCTGCAGGTTCATAACCCATCAGTGCCACTAGACAAATCCTTGACCTGATTGCATTCTGCAGAATGTATACTGATTCAGCCTGTATATACTAGCATTCCAACAGCAATTTAAAGCTTTTGTGACAGACTAAACATCTCCGCTGATATCTCTGAGCCTAACCTAACATTTGGAATAAATATTAAATGTTATGAGAAAGAACTGAGAACAAGTCAAAGAAGGGCTAACACACATTTGATTGGTGTCAAAGCCATGGTCTAAAACTAAATGCAAAAATGCATTATTATTCCCTTTGGCAAAACTGAATTCCCTACAAATTACAATATTGAGAGCACCCCACCCCCTCGAGTTCCAACCCAGTAGTGTGAGACTTGGGAACACAGGTTGATAGCAATCTTAACTTTGACCATCAAGTTTCCACAGTGGTAATGAAAGCCTTTTAAGTAGTGTACCTCGTAAGCAAGGGCATAGCATCCAGGTCAAGGGATGTTATAACTCAACTGTACTCAACCCTCATCAGACCACTAATAGAGTATAATGCACCCTTTTGCATGTGCCTCACCAGACACCTTGCAGCAGCTGGAGAGTCCACAGTGGTTTCTCACTAAGAAAATAGTGGGACTCCAAGCCATGACCTAAGTGGACAGACTGAAAGCCCTGTCCCTTTACTTTGTATCTTATAGGCTGCTGAGAGGTGACCTGTGCTTGACCTATAGAGCAATTTCAAACCCTGCCCTAAAATGGAAATGTTGCACATCCACAGGGCAAATGGATTAAAAGTCATTTGCTCTAGGGATCTCAACCTAGCTTGTGACATTCACAGATCATGCTGGAGAGACAGATATGTCTCCCAGAGACTACCACTTCTCTGGAATAGACTTCCTATTCATGTACAACAGAGTTCCTCACTGACACTATTCAAAAGCAACCTAGATAATTGAATGGGAGACTACAAATTCACCCCTGGGGTGACACCCAGGTCCCTCATGGACAGGGGTAGCCAGTGTTGATCACAGACCCACTTTATTCATAAAATCATTCTGCGAACTACCCAAAAAAGAACAAATGGGGATACGTGGGATTAACACAGCTAGGCTTGTAAAGGCTCTAGGGCCGCTAGCCTAGTTACTTCCTATGAACCTATGAACCTATAACTGTTGGCTTGTTTGCAATTATCAACAGCCAATCTGTCAAAAAAGCAATATGAAGCTTAACATAAAGTATTCCCCGAAAAACTGTACTCTGCAGGAAGTTTTAATCCAACAAAATCAGTAATTTTCCTCTTCATTCTCATGTTTCCACATTTGTGAGTTTTGTTTTGATCAGTTAAATACATGAAAAGACAGTTAAATAGATGAAAAGATGAAAACAGGTAATATATACAAAAGTACAAAACAAATCAATTGTAGCTGTTTTAAAGGTATATCTCACACATCCAGATTTAACCTCCGTCTGACTTAACTTGTTCTACGTCACTTGTTTTCAGTATAAAAGTAAAGAGATTGTAATTGTTACTTGTTTTTCCTTTCCTTCTTTTATTCCTCAGGTTGTTTGTTAATTGCTTCTGTAACATTTTATGGTATATCTGATTGCAGAGACTGGAGACATTCTCTATTGATTTCAAAGGCAGTCTATTTCAGTTACACAGCTTAATAACTTACAGGATCTCTGGCAAAAAAAAAAAAAAAAATCAAAGCCACAGCTCAGCTATCAAAGCACCTTGGTTTGACCCAATGACCATTTAAATGAAAAAGTATACCTCTAAACAGGCTCACATAAAATCAATTGAAATCAGTAAAGCATGTCCAGTACTTCTTTTCATGGTCATTTATTTGCTTGACCTTTGTTTATTGGACACTTACTCTATTCACGTTGTTGGTTTTACTTTGGCCTGTGAGTATAAAAGACTTAACCTGACAGTGGTACAGGATGTTTATATACTTTGCAATGATGTCAGAATGGAGGATTATCTAAAACAGAAGATATTACAAAATTATGTCCAGCAGTAAAAATAAGCAACAAAAAGATAAAAGAATACAGGCAGAATTGCTGTATAGAAAGTGTAAATGGCACAAGGATATTGAAGCCTGTTATCATTTTGCTTAGAGCAGTTTAGCAAGGTGGCATATGAGATAAATATGAAATACCTGGAATTCAGTAACATTTTAATTGAGGGAAGAGAGATAAACAGTGCATTTGACATGCTCAATAGTGAATTAGTAAGAGGAAGAAACACTCATATATGAAGTTAGAAGTCAGCATGCTGTTTAATATATCTTAATTAAAAAACGAACAAGCATCCTCTACAAAAAATTCTGTTTAGGTATGGAAAAAGCAGAATTACAGCAATTTCAATGACTATATTACTTGCGTTGTGTGAAAACAATTATAATATTTGCATTTTGTGAAAGAATAATAGAGATACAACAACTGTTTGTTGCATATCATATGATTATAGGATCATAGGAAGTTACTAGGCTATTGGCCCTGAGGCCCTTATAAGCCTAGCCAAGATTTTAGCCCATGTTTAGCCAAGTCAGCACCCGATGCCCCTGTCCAGCAGGGACACAGGTGGAATCCCAGGGAAGTATTTTCTGTTTCCCATCCAGTAACCCAGGTTGCGCTTAAAAAGGGGTAAAGACGTACTCTGCTTGACGTGGAGAGGGGGTCTATTCCACAGATGGGGGTGTCTCTGGGACACAGATCTGTCCCACCAAGTCCTATTGATGTCACAGACCAGGTTGAGGCCACATGTGCGGGTTACTCAAGTGGAGCTTGACTTGCATAAATGCAGCAGTCCCATCAAGGCAGGGTCTGAGATCTCCTTGTATGCCAGACAGAGGTCACCGCTGAGGAGTCTACATGAAACTGAGTAGAGGGACAGAGCTGTTAGCCTATCTGTGTATGGTATATTTTTGAGGCCCTGGATTCTCCTGGTGAGGAAACTCGTTGGTTTCTCCAGCTGCTGTGTGTGCTTTGCGAGGTACATGCTGAATGGAGCATTGTACTCAATAATGGGCCTTATAAAGGAAGAATACAGGGACATTATGACCTCTTTGTCCCTGGATGAGATACCCTTACTTATGACGTGGACCATGTAGAAAGCTTTCTGTACAACGGAAGCCACATGGTGGTCAAAAGTCAGGTTGCTATCAACCTAGGTGCCCAAATCCCTCACGACTGATTACGTGCTTAGGACGTTATTATTAATGTGATAATTTGTGGGACATCACTCTTCCCAGAGGAGATGATGATACATTTTTTGGTATTCAGCTTGAGGCCATGTTTCTGGCACCAGTCATTTGTTTGGATGAGGCCCTCTTGGAGGATGTCCACATCACTGGGGAACTGATGACAGCACCCAGCTTGCAGTCATCTGCAAACTTGGTCAGCCATAGCCCACTGATTTTGGCCTGCACCTCAGTGCTTGGATCAAGACTGATCAGACAACTGGTTATTCAAATGCTGAATGCATGAGTTTACATAATTGCAGCCAAAGTGTGACGTGTGGTTTACTTTTCAATAATGGGACTGACAGTTGTGCAGCATTTGTAGTTCTCTGTTCATGCAATTAACATTAGGAATCTGCAGAACATGTTAGTATCTCCATTGTACAAGATGTGCCTTTTTAGTAGGGCAGGGGGATGCATTAACAATGGCACATATTCTTCAATGTGTGTTTGTTGCATGGGTTCATAGGCAATCAGTCTGCAGATCAGTACAAGCTTAAACAATAAATCATATATCGAAGTTTCCTTTAGCCACAGGGAAGAAAACACAAGACAGACTGGGGGAAATTTGTAAGGCTCCTATTCCAATTATGTAGATTAACCTTGAAGGTGGTAAGGGTGCTATTTTATTCAACATGTAGTGGAAGTTGTTCTAGAAGTGTGGGGCACATTGGGATATGACTCTATTACACCAACATGCCTTATTTATCTAGTGATTAATGCTTACTCTCTTGAACGATGTAGTTAAGGAACTAGTTGTTGTACAAACTAGTAGGAGATCAAAGAGGGTTAGTTATTTCATAGTTCAAAAGGATAGACACTCTTACCTCCCTATGGAAGAGTGCATAAGAGAAAAAATACAGGAATGACTTGGGGAGGTACTGCCAGTCTGGCTGATAACTAAGAATTTTAACACCATTAATATTTTAGTTAGGATTCTCTGAGGTCACTCAAGTTGAGTGATCTGTTTAGACAAATAAATGCCAGTTGGGGCAGTATATTTAATAGTTAGTCTGATGAAATATGAGTAAATGGTAATTAATGTCACTTTTAGATCCAGAAGAGATGCCTTTGGAAATTAAATGAGCCAGATGACTTCCTGAACTACTGCAGAAAACGATGGACAGAAGATAAGGAAGTATCAACAAGAGTGTCTACCTCTCCTTAAACAGTATCTGACTGAATGGGTGTGTCCCCTATAAGGTATAAGGTAAAAAATGTTCTTTTCATCAAAATGAAGTATACTATATTTTTCACATTTAATTTGAGACCACTTCCATACACACATGATCTAATTCATACTGGAAAAATCATGAGTCATTGAATAAAAAAAATGCAGTTGTCTATAAACTTAGATAACCAGAGGCCAGTGGTGCTGACCTGATGCTATGAGAAATAAGTGCCAGTTAGGAGATGGACTAACACTGAACCTTGTGGTACACCACTAGTGACTGTTTTGCTTTCAGAAGTGGCACTTGCCTCTCTAACCATATGGGTTCAGACAATTATTAGCTATCCACCACAGAACATAAGGACTTAAATTCAGATTTTAAGTCTGTCAATAACAATTGCTTGGGAACTTGCATCAAAGGCTTTGGCTAGGTCCAGGTGTGCTGTGTGTATTGTGAAATCATTATCCACTAATTTTGCTATTTTTTTTTTTTCAAAAACAATTAATGAGGTTAAAGAGGTAGGACCTTTCTTTTTAAAAAGCAGAATTGATAAGGGTCCAGGGTTAAGAGACTTTTTATGTTCAGACTAATGAGGTCTGAGACAATATGTACCCTAGCTTCTTAATATGAGTCTAATGAGGCTAATGGCCCTATATTTTACAGGGTCCATGAATGACCATCATTGTGCAATGGCATTGCAATTGCCAGTTTGTAAGCTACAGGAATATTAACAGTAGAGAGGCTTGGATTAAAGTGGTTAAGTAGGGAATCAGACTATATTGGGTATTAATAACTGGGCAACCTAGTATGTTATCAGTGTCCATGGATGAGGATTTCTTAGCTTTTGAGAGGGATGAGTGGACTTATTCTGCAGTAATTAAAGCAGTGGCTGACACTGGATTCTTTGGAATTGCTATAAATGTGGACAGAGTAAAATTTACACTAAATCTTCTACTTACATATTAGCTATTCCTCTTGGGTGGACTAGCGATGAACATAGTAGGGTGTTAGTTCTTAATTCCCGGGATTGTTAAAAAAAAATTTGCAGTTATTTTTTGTTTTAAGTTCATATTCAGCTTTAAGCTTCCAGTGGTTCCCTTAAGTTCTTTACTAGTTTTACTTAGGTGTGTTCCTAAGGTAGGTGCAATGACACCTCTTTAAAGCATAAAGTAATTTATTTTTTTTCTTATACAATTTATTTATATGGATATTTCAACATAAGGGTCTGTTTTTAAATTTCTCATTATATTTGATACAGACATGACCTGTCTTATCAGTGCAACCTTTCAAGTGGCAATAGTAATCAAAGGCAAAGACAGTGACTTCAGAAGCAGGATCCATTGAAAGAATATATATATTATTATAAGTAATCAAATATCTGAAATGCAGAACAGAGATGTGTATGTGTGAGAGTGTATGTGCATAATTGTGTATGTGTGTGTGTGTGTGTGTGTGTGTGTGTGTGTGTGTGTGTGTGTGTGCATTCATATCTGTTTGTATATATGTCTGTATGTATGCATGCGTGTGTGTTTTTGTGTGTGTGTGTGTGTGTGTGTGTGTGTGTGTGTGTGTGTGTGTGTGTGTGTGTGTGTGTGTGTGTGTGTGTCTGTGTGTGTGTGTGTGTGTGTGTGTGTGTGTGTGTGTGTGTGTGTGTGTGTGTGTGAGTGTGTACATGTGTTCATGCATGCATGTGTTTGTGTGCATGTGTGTGATTAATATCATTGCCTTGGGCCTTATGAACTCATCTGTGGCTCTAAAGTTGATTATGGAGTAAGACAATAAATGAATGAGATAATCGTGACAAGCATAATAATGATCCTACATTTCACATGTCAGTCAACAAGTACCATATTGTGTGAGTATGTACATAAATTGTACATTGCAAACATGACTTTCTAGACTTGACCACACATTGCAAACCAATACAATCACAATGTCCACAAGCAGCCAGTCAATATTCCTGTACATTATGCTATATCTTTCTTTTGAGTCAATATAAAATTAGGTTCATATGTTTCCAGTTATACAATGTTGGCTGTGCATAGCAGTTAATTAGCTGTCAGCACAATCAGCACACTTCCGCATTGATTTTCCCCAGAAAATAGTAGGTAAGGTGCGTATGGGTAGCAAATGATGCACTACAGAGATGTAGGGCAAACCTTATGCACTGCATCCCCACAACAGTGAGCTGGTTGCAAATGGAAGTGGCTGTCCAAGGTTCTTTTTTGATAGGTGTCATCATCATCATTATCATCATCATCATCAATCCCCTTTCTCCCATTTTCTACATGGTGTCAGGGTGTGGTGTTAACTGTCATCTCTCTCGATTCAGTGCCACTCTCCTGCCTTCTTTGATGCTCATACCTGACTGTCACAGATCTTCTTTCACATAATCCATCCACCTCTATGCTGGGTGTTCCTGTTTCCTCTTATCTTCTTCCTGTCTGTCCCAAATTTTCTTCACCAGATTGTCTTCTGCTTTTCTGCACATGTGCCGGAACCAGCATATTCTGTTCTCATTGATTATTGAAGCTACTTTGGCTTTTGCTCTTATGTCCTTATTTTTCATCTGTCCCACAGTGTGCATCCTACCACCTTTCTCAGGCACTTCATTTAAATCACCTCTAGCTTTATCATCTGCTCTGCCTTTACTGCCCATGTTTCTGTACTATACAGTAGTACTGGTTGCACCACTGTTTTGTACACCTTACTTTTCAGCTTCTTTGGCATTCTTCTGTCATACACTATTTATTTTATTTTTATTTGCCTTTTGTTAAACAGGTTAATCTGGCTGGGTCAGGGGCCCTTTTTCAGCAGAGACCAGTGTAGAAAAGCTACACTACACCTGACACTCTATGCCAGCTGGCTGCACCCCCTCTGATTCTAGCTTTGACCTCTTCATTCAGACTTCCCTTCTCCTCAACCACCCCTCACAGATACCAGAAGCTGTTAACCTATTCGACTATATTCCCTTCTATCCAGAGGCACTGAAAGCTGTTGAAGGCTGGGGGGGGGGGGGTGGAGCGTGAGAGGGGCACTTAGTGATCTAAAAAGATAATTTTTTTAAAACTATTTACAACCAAAACATAGGTTCGCCTGGAGGACATTTTAAGCTTAGCCAGTTTCACTTTTGGTGCATGAATTAACATTTCCTGATTGGTCTTACCTATCCCATGGCTGATAATTGTATATTAGCCCTACTGAGAATAACTCTGATCATACCATAGATAATTTGAGGGGACCCATGTAAGGGATGCAACATTCAGGAACTGCTTCTATCCATTAGTGGCACAAGGGACAATCCTGGAGTACATTTTCTCTTACCCATCATTAGATACAAGTCGCATTTGAATATGGACAGGGATGAGCTTTGTTTTACTTGAATGGATAGTCGGTTCTGGAATAGTGGTCGCCTCTGTGATATATAGCCATCTCTCCACAACATTCAGTTTAGATACCTGGACTGAGTATTTCTGATGCCATTTGACTTGCTGATGTTCAGTAGGTCCATCAGTATGAGGTCGGAGGATGCCTTGTATGCCAGATATGTCACTTCTTAAGCACTCTGTAGGATACCGAGTATAGTGATAAATATTTGAGGTGGTCCATGCAAGACCTACTGTTTAGGACTTGTATCCTTTTAGTAAGGCATCGCTGTGGGTATTCCAATTGTTACATGGGTCTGGACAGATACATGCCAAAGTGGGCATTATACAAAATGATTGACCTAAGGTGGGTGTTGTAAAGGGGGAGAATAACATCTTTAGATCAAGTCACAATCAATTGGTTTATAAGCTGTGCAATATAGAAAGGCTTTCTTATGACTCTGGGCACATGTTGGTCAAAAGTTAGGTCACTGTATACACAAGTTCCCAAATGCCAAACAACTGGGTCATTTCTCGGGGAGCATTGTCAATTTGACAGATCCCCGGAGTAGACAACTTCCCAAAGGATATGATAATGTATTTTTTGGAGTTTAGTTTCAATTCATGATTTTGGCATCAGTTATTGTTTGGCACAAACCTTCCTGCATGATGGTTAAGTCATTTGGGGTTTTCAATAACTGCTCCTAGCTTGCAGTCATCTCAAACTTAGTCAGCCAAAGTCCTTTGGTATTTCCTTTTACTTTTGAGATGTATATGTCAAACAGAAAAAGTCTCAGCACAAAACCTTGGGAGATTCCATTGGTGACTGGTCTCTTCTGCTATTTTGATCTTCTGTATCCTGTGAGCAAGTTGGCAATCCAGCTAGTGATGTAAGTGTTCGCTCCTACATTATTCATCTTTTGTACTATACCTGAGTAGGGGATTATGTCAAAAGGCTTGGCCAGGTCAAGATACTGTGGTGTTTACTGTTTACGTTCATCCATTGCTTTGGTGACAAGAGTAAAGCTTAAAATTTGCCCATGATTTTGAGCCTTTCACACTTTCTCCAGATTCTTGCCATAAGACATTGAGAGATCAGAGTGTATGTTTGACTGTTCCTGATTGTGTGTCATATTTTTGGTTTGTTCCTCATATGTGTGATTTTCTGGCAAATTTATGAGGATTGCAAAACTTAAATAATGATAGACACTTGAGTTTCAGACTTCTGGACTTCATATCCTTCAGAAAATGCAGGCTAATGCAAAACCTATTATTCTAGCAACAAAGCATATAAGAACAATGTTATATTTAAAATCTGTCCCTGATTCTGGAACTTTGATCTTTATCCTGACCCATTAAGTTTTTGGCATTATCTCTTGAGCTATGAGGTTTTGAAGTTTAAATAAAAACTGTGAGCAAAAGCTGTTTACCACTTTCAAGCTTGACCTGTTGCATTTTTTTTATTTGTTCAATTAAATAAAAAAAGCGCAACAAAAACTGGGCAACTTGAAAAAAAATAATAATAATTATAAATAATATATATATAATTATAAATAACCTAACTGAAGGCTTAAAGTCAGGCAAGAAGCTTTAAGAACTTTTTATAAGCAGAATAAAAAAATCATACATTATTTTTTATTGTTATTTCAAATAAATTGTTTCTGGGGCCAACTTGCATTAATGAAAAAAAAATGAGTTAAAGCAAGGAAGAAACTGTATTATCGTCTGAAAAAACAGTAACAGCAAAACGATTCCAGCTTCTTGCCAGCATTAAGTCTTATTTTATCACCATCATCATTGTTACTTCATAAATGACTGCCCAGAATGTATCTGGGTGGGCTGCTGCCACTTCAGTTGAGGTCCACAATCCAGAGAACTGCACTGACATGCTCAGCAATATGACTGTTATTAATTATTATTAATTATTAAATAACAGTGAAAACCATAAACTATCAGAAGTTGGAATGAAACAACGGTGTCAGTTGTAAATAAAGCGCTGTCTTTCCAGTATTGTCAAACACAGAACAAAAGAGCTTATTTTTTTTACAACTGACACTTTGTTGTGTCATTCCAACTTCTAATCATTTATAGTAAACTGAAAAATAGGAGAGCTGGATCGTGGTTTAATGGGGCCCTAGGCAGGGTAATAGATTGGGCACCCCCAGAGCAGCCCCTCCTAATGCAACCCCCTACCACTCCAGCAGCAGCACCCTCCCCACTCCAGTGTTCCAATACTTGGCTATTTCTCCTCAATTACAATAAACACTGTTCAAACCTGTCAGCATGATTACTTTTGTAATTTACTTCTACAATTATTACAGAAATTGTAATAAAATAGCAAAAACACTGAGCAATTTGCTAAACAGACAATACTGTCTCGCAATAAAAACAGACTTATGAGCAGTAAACTTTTTTGCCCTTGAAACTCACATTCATTGAAATGGCACGAAAACCCGCATTCATTTTGCATCTGGCCAGTGGAGGACTAAGCCTACCTCTGGGCAGTTTTCAAACTATAGGCTCCTTACACATTTTTAGGGCCATGCATACATGTATGCATTCTTTGATTCACCTTCCTGATTGTATTAAATTATATTAATTGTATTATAATGATTGTAACGAAGCAACCAAGTTCCACAAAGAATTAAAACCAAAAGTTGTTTATTATCGCAAAAACATCCAGTAAGCGCTTTCACTTAAAAGCTTCTTCAGACTGACAAACATACCATTCGGTCCAAGTTCTTATATAAAAAGATTTCAAAAACACTGAAACCAATCACAGTCAATTACTAATTAAGAAACTTTTAAAGGTATACATCTGACTAGTGTATATATGCATAAAAATATATATAATGAAACATAAAGACATGAATCCTAGCAGCTAAAATCATTATATACAGAAATATATACATATAAATAAAAACATGATATATAATTATATAAATATTACCCTGCAATCTAAATCTTTTTAACTATTTAGGTATTCTCTGTTTTTTAAGTAAGGGTTTTATTGTTGCCCTTTCATTCAAGCCATGACCCCTATCCACCCTAAGTATAATAATCCAATTATTTTCTCTGTACTCGGTGTGATTCTTGATATCCCCTTCTCTTATGTTAGGGGAAATCAACTCAATAACTCTAAACCTAAAATGATGTTCATTACCAAAACGAGATATATGTTTCGCTAAAGCATTATGGTTTGATTGCTTCCTAATATGATAAATATGTTTGCGAACTCTGTCTCTAAAGATCCTATTAGTTTTGCCAACATAAAAGGATTGACAGACCTGGCATACAGTTAAATATACAAGATTTGAGCTTTTACAGGTAGCTCCTACTTGAAAACTAAAGTCCTTCTTTAAATCAGGATGGTAAAATCTGTCACTGATGTCAATATACGAACAAAAATTACATGCTCCACAGGGTCGTGTAAACCCTCCTATATCAGTGACTCGATGACTGCCCTGTTTGTGACATAATAGCCTCTTCAAGTTCTTTCTATTTTTGTATGTAAATCTTGGTTGTTCACCAACTATTTGGCTAATGTCTCTATCAACCTGAAGTACGGACCAATATTTTCCAAAAAATCCTACAAATTCTTTATTATCCAGAGTATAAAATAGTGGAACCTTAAGGGAAGTAAAAGTCCCATTATCAGTACTACGAATATCTTCCTTTTGTGGACCAAAATATGGTGCAGCTATATCTCTGCGTAAAGTTTGAATACCTGATAAATTATTTGGAATCTCATGTATAGTATATCCTCTTGATAGAAGTCTATCTCTTAAGCCATCAAGTTCATCATTGAAACAATTGTCCAAGACACGTAGCCTAGATACTCTGAGGCCTTGGTCTCTGATCAAATTTTTAAAAATATATCCCGGATGCATACTTGATCTCATAAGAAGTGAATTCCTATAACATGTTTTTCGATACACTCTTCTATTGATTAAGCCATTTGGCAACTTCTCAATGTATAGGTCCAAATATTCTGTCCTCGTATAGGACCAATTCATTGTAAATTTTAAACACTCAACCATATTGTTAAGTGCATTATGAAATACTAATAATTCTTCCATACTGCCTCTCCATAATAAAAAGAGGTCATCGACAAAACGTCGATAGAACAATACATGTATCTGAAATTCTTTATTTCTACTAAGTATTGTTTCTTCCCAATGAGCAAGGAACATATTCGCATAGCTATTTGCACATGGGGTGCCCATTGCAACCCCATGGCGTTGTATATATAGCTCATCATTAAAAGTAAAAACATTATTCTCCAAAACTTGCTCCAAAAAATATGTTACCAAATCTATTTGAATAGGTGAGAAATTACTATGTTGTATAAGATATTCATTAATATATTGTATACCAAGGTCATTTGGTATCACTGTAAAAGAGATTGTACATCAAGTGTGACAAAAAATACATCTTCTAAATCAGATGTGTCTCTAAGACGGTCTTATAAGTCAATTAGAAATTGTTTAGAATCTCTCAGGACAGAGGTATTTAGATTGATAATAGGTCTAAGATATTTCTCCACATACAAAGAGAGGGGCTCAGTGACCCAACCTCCTCCAGCCACTATCGGTCTCATTGGTGGGTCAGAGGAATTTTTATGTATCTTTGGAAGTCCCTGTATCAATGGAATAAGTGGGTTTGAAACACAAAGATAGTCAAATGTTTCCTTACTAATCAGACCTCCTTCATATACATCATTTAAACTATTAAGAACAGAATTCATTATTCTGTGTACTTCATTGACCGTTATTTTAGCATAAAAATTGTCATCATTTAATACATTTCTCATAGAGTTAACATAATGAGAAGTATCCATAACCACAATTGGGCCACCTTTATCAGCAGGTTTAATTGTTATTAAATCATTTTTCTGCAACTGCTTCAATGCTATATTCTCTTTGTAATTTAAGTTATACATTTTCTTAACATCCCTATATGTTTTAAAACCAGTATTGTCATAGTATTTGAGGAATTACTCCTCAGTAAGTTTTAAATAAGCATCCACTGCGGGATGATTCATAGGTACAAAGTTACTCATACGCTTGAAAGTAAAAGATGGATATGTTTGCATCTGTTCGCTTTGTTTATCATTATCCCCAAATAATAGCCGAAGCATGATATTCCGACAGAAAACCTTTAAATCCAAGATTGTATTTGTCATTCTGCTTTTGCATGTAGGGATAAAGCTTAAACCCTTTGACAAAACCTGTTCCTCATCAGAGGAAAGCTTATATGTGGAGATGTTAATGACTAATGAGCTGCTACATTCGCCCACATCTTCTTTAGTGTCTGGTTGGGATTGTATTCACCTGAGTGTTTACATTTTTGCCGTCCCCGACTCATTGACCAAGTCTGTCTCCCTCCCTTGTCTACCTGAACAGGTAGAGGAAAAGGAATATCTCCACTTATAAGTAAATTAGAACTAGTGAGTTGGACCAGTGGTTGGTTCACAAATATTTTCGGTCGAACCACTTGTTCAGATAGATAAGGACTAGAAACACCATTTCTAACAACTACATTCGGGTATAAATTCAGGCCATGTTGTGTCTGTGTTCCTTGTAAGTTAGTAGTATGATCACTATCAGGGGCACCATTACAAATAGTATTCTCTGTTCGCACTAAACCAATATTCTCATTATTATCATCCAATGAAGCCTGACCATTCTGGTCATTTTGTTCACATAATACATTATTGGCACCATCATTAAAAGCATCACAATTAACATTAGAAACATGAATTTTAACTGAACCATTCACATTACTGCGCACATTCATTAATCTAACAGTTTCATTTGTTCCTTCATTATTCATAGGACCTTGTCGGTTTACAGTCTCTGAGCTTTGTCCATGTCTGGGCCACATAAAAACATGGCCCAGTCTAAAATCATTTATATCCCTCATTATTTTAATTTTCTTTTGTTGCAGTAATTTATGTTCAAATGCTGCTACACCATCAAGCAGGCTCTCAAAATGAGGGTTAACAATTCTTTCAGAAAAGTTGTTAAATATGAATTCTTGTTGTTTTTTAATAGTGTCAATAAGTTTATCCTCTTCAGGACAAAAGAAATCGACAAGTAGCTGCATATATTTGCCGCTTACCTCAAGGTTAAGTTGTTGCCAGCATGCTAGCAAATCCGGATATTGTGTCCCTTGAGTGGGCATGTTGAAGACACGTAGACCACGAGGTACAATCCTTTTCTCCAGGCAATACTGAAAACGATGTCTCTGTGCCTGGAGTCTTTTTAGTTTCAGGAAATCCCTTTCCAATGCATCCATCGCTTGTTGCAGTCGCTCGGAATCACCAGTCACATTATTGGAGTCATCATCCATTACATTCAAATCAAATTGCCAGGCAATGCTCTTAGTATCTGAAAGGTACTGAGTAAATATCTTATTCAATGCGTTCCTCACGCCATCTCCTTTCTCCGGGTTATAGTCCAGTTCTATTATTGCACTCTCTTCCATTTCTTTGTTCCCTTGGGTTGTTGCAAGTAAAATAAATAGTAAATGAATGAAAAAGACACAGCAACACACCCACAAGATAAACGCTCCATTACAGAAAAAACAGATAATCTCCAAAATTATAATGATTGTAACGAAGCAACCAAGTTCCACAAAGAATTAAAACCAAAAGTTGTTTATTATCGCAAAAACATCCAGTAAGCGCTTTCGCTTAAAAGCTTCTTCAGACTGACAAACATACCATTCGGTCCAAGTTCTTATATAAAAAGATTTCAAAAAACACTGAAACCAATCACAATTACTAATTAAGAAACTTTTAAAGGTATACATCTGACTAGTGTATATATATGCATACAAAATATATAATGACACATAAAGACATGAATCCTAGCAGCTAAAATCATTATATACAGAAATATATACATATAAATAAAAACATGATATACAATTATATAAATATTACCCTGCAATCTAAATCTTTTTAACTATTTAGGTATTCTCCGTTTTTTAAGTAAGGGTTTTATTGTTGACCTTTCATTTAAACCATGGCCCCTATCCGCCCTAAGTATAATAATCCAATTATCCATTGTATAATACAGCACCATTTGTTAGAATGTGTTTGAATTTTGTAGTTTTGAACAGTCTTCTAGGAAGCAATGAAGTAAAATGTATGAACCAATAATGACAAAACTACCCATTTCAGAAAATGTCAACCATGAAAGGCCACTCAACCTTCTGTCATTACAATCCACCAATATCAGTAAATATGCAAAATCTCTGCAGAAGTGAGTCATCTAAATATTTCCACATTAAGGGAATCTGTAACTAATGAAGAGGTTGCTGCTAGCAAACAACTTTATATTTCATTGTTTCTTCTACAAATAAAGTGCTTGTTGCCCTTGAAGAATTGATTGCCTGTGTTACATTAAAAAATGATAAGCTAGTAATATTGCAATAGATGTCAAACTGACAGGTTTATAGTTACTGGATAACTCCTCCAAAGGTGGATATTTACAGGGCTACAGCACCCACTCCATATAATGCACAACGCAGTATCTGCACTCCATCTGTATACTGTAGGAGTAAAACCCAGAGCCTTCTGCATCAAGAGCAAGCATACTACTCCAGACAACTTACCACTAGCCTTCAGTCATTCCATCTTGCTGGCTCCTCCACCTTTTGTTACCCACCATTCCTCCATGAATATCTATATGCTACATTGCTCCACTGGTAATATTTAAAACATTTAGCACCTTGATCATGGCCATGTACCTGAACTAGTGGTTTCTCCTGTTACTGGTGAACTCTGTTGGGGCATTTTAGGCTGTCCACCATGGGTTCCCTTAGACCCATGTGCAACACTGGGTACCCCTTTCCTGTGCAGTGATGCCCTGTTTGCTAGGTATAGGTTTCCTTTTTCCCCAACTCATCTGCAGTATTTCATTCCCTATCTGCCAACCAGATTCTCATGTCCTCAGGCAAAGCGACAAGAGCTTGTTCCCCCACCAAAAGGTCTTCCAGCCCTTCAAAAGTGGTGACCTGACACCGACTCACCCACCTATGAAAAGAAGTGCTTAATTCAGCAACATAATCACACACACTTTCATCTGTCTTGTGTCTATGATCATGAAACATTTTTTCTATAAGCTTCAGGTGTTAACTTAAAACACTGTAATAAACAATTTTTAACTGTATTATAATTTAAGCAATCAGTATCAGACAATTTAGAAACAGCATTTACAGCTTTACCATGTAGTAAGGGGGTCAGCATCCATACTCAGAGCCCTTGGTCAACATTATACTGTTTACATACCCTTTCAAACATATGAATAAAACTATCAAAATTATCACCCTCTGTAAACTGTGGAAGAAATTTACTGACCTTTATTGCTTCAGGGGTTCGGTTACTCCCTTCCCCATTACCTACTTGATAGAGGCACTGGGAACTAACGTCGGGTGGCAAGATGCCAGGGCACTTCTATGGGGTACGCTTGTAAAGGCTCCAGGGCCATTAGCCTTGTACACACCTATGAACCTATGAACCTCCATGACCCTGGTGAATAGTCAGTATCTCCTTTTCATGTTGCCTCTGCTCTCATTTTCTTCAGCTTCCAGATTTCTCAATCTCTCTGCTGATCCTAATTCCATCAGTTTCTCCTTTTCTTCAGCCTCCAAACACCGCCGTTTCTCATTTTCTTCACTATTTAAATATGACAGTCTCTCCCTGCTGGCCTCCAGTTTAAGTCTCTTTAACTCCAGACAGATTTTAAGTTCTCTGAGGCAAAGTTGAACTGTCCATTTTCTGAGAGTTGTACATCCCAAAGGCCAGTCTGGTTAACCTCCTGGTTTCTGGTCTGTGATGCAACTGTGACTAAGGATTCAATGATTTCCACTTTAGTCAGGTTGGCATGCACCAGTCCTTTAGCTTGGCACATCTCAGCCAACTGGCTCCTTGTCAGCTTGCCATACTCCTCTGCTGACATCCTAGCTTGCTTTCCCTGACTAACTAAGCTAATAAAAAATAAATAAAAATATTTTGATATGAAACTTTGAATGTTCACTGTGTGGCTGCTTGAGAGTACATACACCTTCTTTAGTGACCCCTGTTTACAGACTACGGAGTTCAATATCCACACCACTGAATTCCAATATGTGATGTGGTGATCCCATCACTGCCAACCAAATGTGATGTGGATATCCTACCACTGCCCACCAAATATGATGACCCACCACTGGACCAGCAATCAAGGAGCCTCAATCCTCACCACTGGCAACAGTTGGGGGATGTTCACTGGGAGGTTAACAGGCATGCATGCAGTATTTTCAGATACAGCTCTCTCCACACCAAGTGCAATTTCCCTTAAGAGCACACAGAGACCACAGTCAGTCCAGGGCTGGTTTCTCCCTCTTTCTCCAAATCCTCAGTCAGACTCCCCACCAGCACAGTTATAGAGTTGAGATCTCAGCTGAGTGACTAAGCCAAGACCTCCAGCACCCTCTCTGTCCAACCAGTGCTTTGTGTCCCTGCCCAAGTTGCTGACACACACACACACACACACACACACACACACACACACACACACACACACACACACACACACACACACACACACACACACACACACACACACACACCTAGGAGAGGCTGGCACAGGTTTACTAATTATTCCCCCTTCTACCCAAGACTATAAAGTAGTTATCATTGCCACCAGTCACTCCTTATCAGCTACTTTAATGCCCTTAACAAAGGGTGTCCAATATTATTGTGTAATATTAACACTAATTCAAATAGTTTGGCTGAGAGCAAGGCTATTATGAGTGGCCCACACAGTGCCACCAAATAAATATGCAAGTACTCTCAAAACTTAAACATCTCTACACAGATCAGCCACAATGAATGGTTTAAATATATTTAATAATAAATAATAAAAACAAGACAATACTGAATATATATTCACAGCGACATCAGAGTTCAAAACCACAGGGAATATTTAAAATAACATTGCAGTACAGGCTCACACAAATAAATGAAAACATCTAAACTAAGATTTGTTATATTCCTGACTGTATCTAAGGGAGTTATACTATTCCCTAGAAACTTACTTCATTACAGCAAGGCAGATGTTGTGGTGAATGGTTCTTGTCAGGCCTAAGACCGAATACAGAATGCTCTGTCTCACTAAGAGACTTCTCAAAATAATACTGCTGGGATAGCTTGCAGAATAACATAATTTCTGGTCATCTGACTTCTATTTCCCAGGCCAAAACCCCCATTGCTAGAAGCTGGCCGGATTTACCATCTACCTGTAAAAATATACAGACAAGAGCTTTTCCTCAGATCTTTGGCAGATGCTGGAAGTCATAAAACAATTGCATTCCTTCATTATTCAAAAGTAGCAATTAGTTCACATCCAGGACAATACAGAAAGCTTCATAGTACAGACCTTGTGCCTCTAGCTGCATTGATAACTTGAGAGATAGCCTCTTTATTGCATCCTATAAAGTAATTTAATTTCAGATATTTTTCTAATGTTTGCTGGATTGAAGTTAACTCTCCAGTTTCCTCGGTTTAGCATATACATTTACATAGTTACAATAGTATAGGTACATTTCTGTTTCTTCCAGAAGGCCACACTGTGGTTATATTTCAAACACAGCACTCTACAAATACATTTTCAACACACGTCTGTACAAGCAGTTTGATATACGTATGACATACAGTTCTAATACATTTGTAAGACAAGCATCTTGTATAAATCATTTCGATATTCACCAATGACATATAATTATTTACAAAATTCCAACTAGCTGCGCTGGCAGTATTTCCTTTCATCACAGTTACCAACCAATTTCTCATCTGGTCATATACAGAGAAGTAAAATTTTAGCAGTATGGTTGTAGAGTGTTATTCAAAAGTTAAAGGTTAGTAAAGGGAGGAAAGAGTAGCTCAGACTTGGTGTTCTTATTTTATAACCTACAGCAACTGTATAGGCAATATGAATTATCAAGGTTGGTACTGTTATTTCACCTTTAACGTCATCGTCATCAGCCCTCATTTTCCTTTTTTTACATGCAGTTATAATTATGCATCAGCTGCTGTCAATTCTCTGAATTCAGTGCTACTCTTATACCTTCTTTGACAATCATACCTGCCTGCCTATCACAGGTCTTCTGACTTACAATCCATCCTTCTCTGAGCTGACTATCCTCATTTCCTCTTGCTTTCTTCCTGTCCCTCCCAAATCTTCTTCAAAAAAATAATCTTTTACTTTGCAACACATGTGCCTAAACCACTGTAATCTGTTTTCTTTGGCTGTCTCGATGATTGGGTCCACTTTGGCATTTGCTCGGATGTCATATTTTCTTCATCTGTCCCACAGTGTACATCTTCACCCCTTTTCATGCACTTTATCCCCATCACCTGTAGCTTCCACGACTGTTCTGCCTTCGATGCACAGGTTTCTGTACAATTTAGAAGTACTGGTCGCACCACTATTTTGTACATCTTACTTTTCAACTTCTTTAGCATTCATCTGTCAAACACTACCCCTGAAACTCTGTGCTAGTTGGCTGCAGCACCTCTCAGTCTGTCTTTGACTACCTCATTTATTCTGTTTTCTTCTCCGCTAAGTCTCAAAGATATTTGAAGCTGTTAACCTGTTCCACTGTTTTCCCTTCTCTTCTCAGTTTTCAGCTCCTTCTACTTTCCTTAATTGCTGCCATAACAATTGCTGTTTGCATTTAGTTTCATCTCATGGATTTTCAGTTTTGCATTCCATTCCCCTATAGTTTTCCCAAGATCCTTTTCAGATTCCTCTAGTAATGTCTGCATTGCTTGCATTCAGCAACTTAGTGGATATGTTCTGTTTGACCTGTTTACAAATGTAGCCATCACAAGTATGAACAGCAATGGGCACAGAGCTGAATCCTGATGCATCCCTACTCCCATTAAGAACCCTTCTGTGAGTCTGAACAATGTTTGTACTTGTGTCACTGGATGGTTGTGCATAGTCTGCAGTAATTCTACTAATGTTTTGGGGGCTTTGAGCCATTGCAAGACTGCCCAAGTCATATTTTTTGAGAAATGACCAGTTGGTCTTTTCACTCATCTCTAGTTTCTTCTCCACTGTCTGCCTCACTACAAACATCAGGTTAGTTATGCTGCATCCTGATATGAATCCAAAATGGTTATTTCCAGTCGTACTTTATACTAATCTCCATATTCATTTATCATCCACCCTTTTCAGTACTTTTTTTGTAGTGTGTCCGATATTTAGTACGTTTGTACTAGCCCCAGTTGTGAATATCCCCTTTGTTCTTGAACACTGAGTCAAGAACGCTTATTATCTAGTCATCTGGGATATGTCTTCCTCTCTATATTGCTGTGAGTGCCCTCAGGGGCCATTTCCCCTAACCCACATAACATTTTGATCACATCTACAATGACATCATCTCAATCTGCTGCTTTCCCTGTCTTCATTTTCCATAGTGCTGTTCTTCTTCTTCTAGAATGGGCTGTTCTTTCTCTTCCATCATAGGCTATGCATGGGACAGTACAGCTTCTTTGAGATTTTCTTCCTTCAGAAGCTGTTGGAAGTATTTCTTCTATCTGCCTTTGGTGTCATGTGTACTGATGAACAGGTTGTTGCTGGCATTCCTTCTGAGTAGTGTCTGATGGCTATCTTCTTTATCTTTTTGACTTTGCCTTGCAGCCTGATAGAGTTTCTTTGCGTCATCTGCAGAGTCACATTCCAGAAGCTGGTAATATGCCTCTGATGTACTGTTCTTTGTTATTGTGATTGTTCTGTTGCCACTTTGCTAGCCAAGGTTCTGTGCAGGAATAGCTTTTTCCTGCCTGGAAACATCCGTTTATGAGCAGCATGGCAACGCGCAAGCATGGTAATGAAGGCGCACTGCCTCTGCTCCTAAATGGACACAGAGCATGGACAAGTGCAGGGGGTGTGTCTGAGAGCAGCGCTCTCACAACAAACATGCCCCTGCACTCACGAAGTGCCATCCAGCAATTATAATGAGCGAGAATGTTCATAGGAGGCTGAATACCTCCCAACTGTACAAATCATCACAGAATGTCCATATATCACGCCCATACAGCACCCCAGTTGTCCTGGCAAATCACTGGGTTGATCTCAGGATAGAAATCGGTAAATAATGCATACATTTCAGTGTCAGTCTTCATATCCATCATAAAATGTATATTAAAACAAATCCTGTTACTCTAGCAACTGTCCCAAGTTTATAAGAGCAATAATGAAAATTGTCCGTAGTCGTACCACAATTTGTCAAGCCTTGTCCAGATAGTGTGCCTGAAGAGGTTGAGAGGTATGGGGGGGGGGGGGTCGCTAGGATGTCTGCCAAATGTGCAGATGCACGCAGGAATCCACAGCAATAAGTGAAACCTGTCCCTTCCAAGAGAAAATAGCAGTAGAGAATTTTTTTTAGCAAATAGATTAAATGTAACCATAGGCGCGCGGCTTTGCCCATTGCTTAGCTACGCCTATTGTAGTTTAAATGGCACAAGAAGATAAACAGCAAGATAAGTGCAATCAAAGTAGTACTGCAATAGTGTAGTGGTCAGTGTGCTCGCTTTGCAAGCAGTCGTTCCCAATTCAATTCTCACTGTAGTAAATTCCATTTTCCATGTGAAATCACTTTATGAACATTTTTTTTGCTGTATACCCTGCTAAATAACATATATTTATGAAGTGGAGTACTGCATTAAATGCAGATGTGAGGTGTCATTGTAATAACGTAGTAGAATCCACAGATAAACACAAGTGCCCCATACAGTATATGTACACATGAATCAGTTATACGAAATGAAGGTATAATGTGTAATCAATGATAAATCCATAGAGTGTCCAAATCTACCACTTTCCCAAGAGCCATGTTTCAGTTCTGTCTAAATTAGTGTGGGAGTAAGTGGGAGTAAGCAGTTTTAAGCAGTAGTAAGTGGGTTTAAGCCCATTTGTGCAAGAGTAAGCAATGCACACACAGATTAAGCAACATTGAAGCTACCTCCCTGTAAGCATATTTAACCGGAAGTTAGCATTGCTTACCATCAGGCAAACTCATGCAAACCAGCTTACAACTGCTTAAAAGTGCCTTAATCACTTTGTATCCAACAGCCGCTGTTCTGCCCACCAACAAAATAAACAGCCCTTACAGGTCTTGAACCCTGGACCTTGTACGCTATAGTCACAGTAGTTAACCAGTAAGCCATCACATCAGCACATAAGAGTGAGGTATCCCCAAACAGATCCTCACTATAACAAAATCACAATTTACATGTGAAAGGAATCTATATAGAGTTTTATGTTGTATAACCTACTACATAACATAAATATGTGAGTACTGCATTAAGTCCAGATGTGAGTTGTCATTGTAATAAAGTGGTGAAATCCCCCAATAAACACAAGGACCCCATACAGTGTATGTACACATGAATCATGGATACTAAACAAATATATAACATGTAATGAATGATAAATCAGTGCCAAACAGCAAATAGTGTGCACATTTAAAATTAAGCAATGCTAAGCATTGCACACCCCTGCTTACTAGGTGAAAGCAATGTGTAGGCCAGCTAAATGAATTTGCCCATTGGTATACCCCTTTAAGCATTGCCAGCCTTAGGTAAGCAGGTTTGCCCATAGCTTAGCATTTTCAAAACCATCCAATCATGGCAAAGTGTGGGAAATCGGCCCTATTTAAACCCCACAGGTGGGAATACATCTCATAACTGATTGCAGCTTCCTCCTATAGGCACTATGGCTGGTGTGGGTGAAGGATTGTGCTTCTGGGCACAGTGCTGGGGCATCCAGGAGTCCAAAGTCATGGCAGAACTCCTTGTTAAAAACTATGACCAGAGACTGCTGCAGGGCCAGTACCAGGGTTCCCAATATAAAGTGGAAGCTTGGGACCATCTCGCCCGTGACCTCACCAGTGCCACTGGCATCCCTCGAACTGATGAGCAGGTCAGGCATCACTATGCTGACCTGAAACAGAGGAACAGGGAGCTCTTGGATGAGTGGATCCCAGAGACTAGACAGTTGGGTGATGTCCCAGTCGTGTGTAAGTACTCATCCTACCACCTGTTTAATAACTGCCAGCTCGTGTAAATTATGAATAGGTATGGCTAAATATTCCTCTTATGTCTTTGACAGCAACAGATGAGCGGGCTGTGAATTGGAAAGCCTGTGCCTGTAGGCTGCAGAGGCTGCATTTTGAGGCAGGTTAGTAATAATCTTGCATGTACTGTCGTAAGAAATAAATCTAAAAATAGTAGAAAGTTAATTGTCAGTATAAAACCCGTATTGTGTATGGCATGTACTGAATAAACCAGACAATATGGCAGGAAGAGTTTCATATAGGTTGTATGTAAATAAAAGGGTAACAGCCTGGCAATAAAGGTCTAACTCCTGGACTGCTTGTGTTTACTCTGGTATCATATGGTAATGTAGTGTTGCAATCTCTTAATAGTACTGTTGTATTAAGCACTGTTACCCACACTGTGCTACATAAATAAAATGTGTAGGAATGTCTGTATATCACTGTTGTAATCACAAGGTCATATTGTACAACTGAGAGAGACTTAGAGAACAGTGAAAAGATAGCCAACATAATCAAAACAGCACAATCAACTGAGACGTGAAGTGTTGTATTTTTAGCACACACACACACAGCCAGGGTTTGAATCCTGGGAGTGGTAGTACGTTGTATGCAGAATCATATCCCACAACTGAACAGATATTGTCAGAAAGTCCAGATAATTGGTGTAAGTCCCCTGTCTGTCACCCTGTCCCCCTAGCAAATCAGTGGGATGATCCCAGAAATTTAGGCAGCAAATAATGACATACAATTGATTGTCAGACATCTTAACTGTCAGAAATATATCTATAAGAACAAACCTGTCACTCTAGCAACTCACCGTGTTATGAGAGTAATAAGTAAAGTATGTCCCATCTCCACCCCCATGTTGTGAAGCTATGACCAGAGTGTGTGCAGTAACAGAGTGAGATATATGTGCATAATAATAATGTGGAATCTGGTAATATGTGTGGCAACATTCAGGTAGTGTTAACAAACATTCCCCCCACAGGTCTGTCAGATATGAAAACTGTGCCTTTGAAATTGTGGACTGGTACTGTTTAGTCTGGTATTGTATGGCGGTGTTAGTGTTGCAGTATCTCGGAATAATAAGGTATTACTCATCACTGTCATCCACACAGTGCTACATAATAAAACTGTCTAGGAAACCCTGTATGTGTTTAATTACAAGGTCAGATTGTAAAACCACAGTAGACTTATAGACAGAAATCAGAGAAAAGATAGACAGCAATCTCTACATAGCACACTCAACTGTGACGTACACTGTTTTAATTTTAGCAGACACAGCCATGGTTCAAATCCTGGGAGTGGCAGTAAGCTGTATGCAGAATCCTCAACTGTACAGATCTGTCCAGAATGCAGATAATTGGCCCATATCTGCTGCCTGTTACCCTGTCCCCCTGGCATATCAGCGTGATGATCTCTGACATTTAGGCAGCATTTAATGTCATATAATTGACTGTCAGGCCTGTAAATATATGGAAAATGTATATGAAAATAAACCTGTCATCGTAGCAACTCACCAAAGGTTTATGAGGGCGATAGTCAAAATATGTCCCAGTTTCACCTGCATGTTGTCAAGACATGCCCAGAGTATGTGCAATAAGAGATGGAGAGGTATGTGCATAACATAAACCTGGAATCTGGAAATATGCATAGAAACAGTCAAGTAGTGTTAAAAAACAATACCTCCACAGGTATACCAGGTAAGAGGTGTATACTGCAAGTAAAACACAGTTCATGTATATAGTTGTCTACAACCATACCACTGTCCAAACTAAGGCCATAGGGTAGTATAACAATATCTGTAAGGTACAGATCACAGCACTGACTAAGAAAGTAATGAGAACTACAGGGATATACAAGTTGTTAATTGACATCCCCCCCACCATATCTGCAGTAATAAACTAAGTATATAACTCAATCGGTATGTGTACAAGTAAATTTACTGTTGGGACATATGTCCTATTGTTTGATAAATATTGAAATTTGTTTCTAAGCATGTGCCATGTTGAAATACTCCCACATTGGTGGCATGTTGCCATCAATGTACCTGCATGCTGTTGTAATGGCCACTGTGGTTCCATATATGCATGTGTTCTGTTTGCTATGAAACTGTTCCATATCTGGTGTTTTGGGTTAATGGGAATATTTATGCATGCTGTTATACCTAATCCTGGAATGTGTTAACTATTACTAACCCACATATGTTTTAAAATTGAAACACCATAGCATGTTTGGGAAGGCCGGTCCCAGCGGACACACCTCTCTCACCTCATCTGGCCATGGCACTGGGCACCAGCACGTCTGGGGCCCACCCTGGGACCTCCTCATCCACTGGTCCTTTGGGTGGAACTGCGTCAGGGGATGGGGCTTGCCCCCCCCGGGAGCAGGTGCAGACAGGATACTGTCACCCATTATCAGGTCCGGGGTCTGGTGCGTAGCAAACTCCGCAGGGAGTTTGGAGATCTACTATGCCAGTTTGAGGGCCGCATGGCACATCTAGAGGGTCAGCTTGCCCCTCCTACCCAGCCCCCAACACAGACACCTTTGGGGCCATGAAGGTGCAGTGGTAACTGCCCATGGGTGGGGACCTCAGTCCTACTGTTTCCAATAGGGGGCTCATGGGCTTCCGACTTCCAAACACCCTTCCCCATCCAATGTGTTTACCCCCCACATGTGTCATATACCACCCCTGTATGTTGTCTTGTCTGTCTTGTCTGTTATCCTACCAACCTACCTCCTGAAATATACCTACTATCCCTCCTCAACATCCCACTCTCACCTTAAAAAAAAGGAAGGGGCAATCTGTTCCCCCAAAAAAAATCTTGCCCCATACATAGCTGTCAATTTCGCACGTGTCAACTGGACACATGTAATCTGGTGTAATTGGCTTCACAACATATTATTTTTTCATAGATTATTGTTGTCCTCACCCCTCTCTCAGGGGTATGAGTGTCCAAATCTGCCTCCAAACCAGTGTATATGCACAGCTGTTGCTGTAGAAGAAATGGGCAGCTATGGACCTTCCCTACACCCATCCTGCACATCCCTAGCTATTTTATCTACTGTCTTTCCCTCTTTTTGCCGCATTTTCACCACTTTCCTATCAACCCTATCTCTTTTCTTTTAAAGAAATTAGCATGGGGGTAAGCGGGAGTAAGCACTTTTAAGCAGCAGTAAGCGGGTTTAAGCCTGTTTGCGCAGTGGTAAGCAATGCTTACACAGGATAAGCAATCTAGAGGCTGACTGCAAACATATTTAACTAGAAGTTAGCATTACTTACCATCGTGCAAACCCATGCAAACCTGCTTACACCTGCTTAAAAGTGCCTTAATCACTCTGTAGCCAATGGCCCTTTTTCTGCCCAGCAACAAAATAACCAGCCTTTGCAAGCCTCAAACCCAGAACCCTGCACACCATAGCTAAAGTTATTTACCACTAAGCCATGTCAGATATACATAACCCTGATGTTTTCACAAACATATCATCCAGCACAGTCATTCAACAGTACAGGAAATGTATTTTTACATGTAGGTGTGTGTGTGTGTGTGTGTGTGTGTGTGTGTGTGTGTGTGTGTGTGTGTGTGTGTGTGAGTATATATATATATATATATATATATATATATATATATATATATCTATATCTATATATATATATGGGTCTACTGCTCTACATCGAAAATGCACTTCTTCGAAATAGAGCTGTAGACCCAACACTTCAGCGAAAGTCCACTTAAACAAAAGTGCACTTTCGCTGAAGTCTAGTTCCCCAGGCTACCCAAAAAAAACAAACTAACACATGGTTTTGCAGGGGGGGCAAGCCCTCCTGCACCCCCACATCCCCCACCCCCCCACTTAAATATACCAACTCGGAGATCGCACTACAGCGGGAAAAAGGGAATATTCCCATTCCATGCTGTAGTGTGACTGCCGAAGTCAATGTTCGAAGTTTCACTACTTCGAACAACTCGGTGAAGTGGGGTTCAAAGTAGTGGAACTTCGAACAGATTGACGGATCCCATATCTCTCTCTCTCTCTCTCTCTATATATATATATATATATATATATATATATATATATGTGTGTGTGTGTGTGTGTGTGTGTGTGTGTGTGTGTGTGTGTGTGTAGATATATATAGATATATGTATATATATATATATATATATATATATATATTTATATATATATATATATATATATATATATATATATATATATATATATATATATAGATATATGTATATATATATATATATATATATATATATATATATTTATATATATATGTGTGTGTGTGTGTGTGTGTGTATATATATATATATATATATATATATATATATATATACATATAAGGAATATATAAATATACATACACACACACACACACATATATATATATATATATATATATATATATATATATATCTACAGATATAAAGGAGAGCAACACAAATACATATATGACCAAAAGCACCGTTAATGGGGGTGAGGGGGCCCAAGTTAAGTACCTCTTGTAAATATTGATATCATCCCCTCCCCCACAGCCAAACAGATCTGCCTTTCAACACAATATCAACACTTGCAAGTCCCATACCCAGGACCCTACACAACATAGCCACATGAAGTTAACAGTAATCCATCCCACCTGTATGATGTCATGATGGTACCAATAACATTTCTTGCAGTACAGTCTGGCTACCATAGGGAATGTACAATGTGGAAGCAATAAACATTCCAATGATACATATGCACAGACACATATATGCAGATACATATAAATATATATATATATATATATATATATATATACACATACATACACATACACACACATATACATATATTACTACGTATAGATATGTATAGGAAGATACATATTTTGAGGGTGCACAGCATACTGAACAGCCATTATTCCTACAGCTGCCACCTTTTAAAATTGATAGTATATGATTCACTCATATAAAAGACAATTATTGCAGGAAACATATACCCACAGAGAAGTCAAAGGATAGGACACCACACACAATGTTTGCATACATAAGAAATGTTTATTTGTGTACTATTACAGTTGTATATTCCATGTCAAGTAGCTGTTAGGTGTTTGAAATACATACTAACTGAGTAATGCAACTTTCAAACAGATAATTGTATACAGTAATCCGAAAGCACAACATATGTTGCTGTCCAGGCCAAGGCCTTCAAGTAGTACAACAGTAAAGAAAGAATGGGCCACAGGATAACAATCAATCAACAGGAAGTAATGCAGATGTATAGTTCAGCAGCCTCCAACTGCAGTCTGTACTCAACTTCTAGGGGGGAAAGAAATAATTTGCCACAATGAGGATGTATCTGTTACATAACAATGCTTAACTTAAAACATCACTATCACACTGACAAACAGAACAGTCTGTATGACAGTAAGCACTAGGCCACCAATGTTCCCAGTGTGAAATGTATGAAAATCTACAGCCATATACCTTAAGGTATCTTACTACTGATATCCCTCACATGTTGTAACAGCCTAGGTTATATATGGTGCATACCCCTCTCTCATAGACTGACTTACAGGGGCATATAACACTGTTACATACACTGACCTCTGGACTGCAGAAGGGCACACGTGTTCTGTCCAGCTGTAGCCTATATATATATATATGGACCCTACCCCACAATATGTGTGGGAACCACAACATCACTGGAATGATGGCAGGAATGGCAGCACAACATAATCACAGGCCATTATATAACCACCTACTGCATGGTATATTGACAAAGCCTGGTATATAGGTGGAGGACAGAGGACGGAACACAGAGCCATATTTGCAATAGTGTTGTTATACACTGAGAAAGTGGCTGGTGTTACAGGATAGTTTGCAACATACCCCTAGTCAGGAATATAAAGTCAGAAACACAAATGGCTGTAGCCATGTACTGATAGCACTCAACAGACAGAATGCCAGTGATATATCTGACACAAGACCTGTGTGGTGGACAGACAAAACATAACAGGCAATCCTCTGGCCATCATGTGAATAGGCCCACAGTTGAGAGCTATGCAGACAGCCTGCATTCAATGCTAAATTAGTATGTACACACAAACCCTGTAACACTGTTGGTGTACAATGCATATAACAACACTACTCACACTGTCTGTAGGTCTGGAACCTTATACAAATATGTAGCTGGCCTGAGTCTGCAAGTCTTCTTGTAAGAGGTATTCCTACCTGCTGTCTTTAACACTGCTACACACACACAGGAAGGATGTCCTCCATACAGGAAATT